>NW_005187535.1:1040255-1042260 GCF_000239375.1 Pundamilia nyererei | reverse complement strand
CAGATCTCTCCTATATACTGGATTACCTATGTGTGCGCACAGGTACAATTACACACTAAAACCGAATCGCAAGTCTTGTTTATAGAACTGGCTCAAGAAAATCAATAGGACATTTGGCCTGTGGCTAGGCACAGTTATTGCACCAGTGTGTACTCACAGTGCAGTTGTGTTTGACACAGTCATCCCAAAAGTGACTGGCTGAGAATTTCCTCCTGATTACAGCAGTCAAACCAAAGAGCAAACACTGGCCTAAACCCATGATGTTCCCTGTAAATATCCACATGAACACATGAGCACATACAACAAGGATTTCTGTGAAGCAAATATATACTTGTAAACTTGTTCTTTCTTTTACATATTGGCAGAAACAGTATCCCTCCTAGTCAACCATGCCAGCCATTTGAACAGTGTTAACACTTGAAAGCATGAAAGGTGAAAAGCTTTTCAAAAGACATTTAGACATTTATTAAAATTTCACTTATGAATATAGCTTGATTTTGCCTTGACAGTTACCAGTAGACCTCTTTTAGACCTCTCATTAAAAGAAAATTGCTCAGTGGGTAAACCTAAGTCCTTGATTTCGAATTATGTTGAAGTGAAAAACTTTGTAATAACCTAAAGATGATAACATTTGCCCTTTTTTACTTTTACTTTTGAACCAAGTTTAAAGAATTTAAATTTAAAGTTATTCTTGTTTGTAGTTTTTTTTAACCCATGATGCATTCTATGCTCCCCTGTCATCATGTTTACTGCTCACCTTCATGTTTCAGTCATATGTAGCCTATTTTGTTTACTTTCTTTTTCACACTGAAGATTAATTTTTTCGTGTTTCTTATTTCACTTTCTGCTTTTTGTTGCTAGCCTGTACCACCTGTACCTCTGCCTGCTTCCTGTCTTCTCTTGGTGTGCGTGTCTGTCCTATGTCAGTTTATTGTCACATTGTCTATTTGTTCAATGTTTTTTTTTTTATCCTATATAAAGCGTGTTGAGGCAGCTGTTGTTGGGGGTTTTGTTATGCTGTCGGAAACTGATTGCAAATAGTTGAGCCAACTGGTTGCCCAGAGATTGAGCATGCAACACCCTCAACTTCGGACAACCACTTCTGATTGCAAGACAATTCCACAGGTCAATTGGTGGGGCAACCTGCCTCTGAAAAACTGCCGTCCATCTGCAGTCACTTGCAGACAAATTGGGAA
Organism: Pundamilia nyererei; assembly: GCF_000239375.1. Lineage (NCBI taxonomy): Eukaryota > Metazoa > Chordata > Actinopteri > Cichliformes > Cichlidae > Pundamilia > Pundamilia nyererei. The sequence continues at coordinate 1,041,064 of NW_005187535.1, read as the reverse complement.
ATGTTGCCAATAATCAGTCTCATTAACAAACACAAACAGATTGCTAACAGTGAGTCAGTCTCAGCTGATAAGCGGAGCTTGTCTGCAGCACATTTCATTGAACTGACTGCTGGCTGCTTTTGATCAAGGTTTTCAAGCATCTATGTCATTTTGCAGCTAATCGTTCTGTAGCAACTGAATCACTATTTCTCGAGGAATTTCTGAATTTCTGTTTGAAATCTTTGAGGTTCTGCTGGATTCTGAATAAGTTGTTCACATGACTTTGTCGCCAATGTGATGCTCCAAAGCTGCCAGAGTTAGTCCCTGACTGCAAGGCAGCCTTTCCAGAGGCAGTGAAATTGCAAGTTCATTGCACACAGTTGCAATAACTTTAGTCACGCTCCAGTCTCCAATCCACAGAAATTTTGGAAAGTAATCAAGTCTCTTTCCGCCAATAAAATGACTCAAACCTTCCCTAAATCTGTTGTGAAAGATTCAGTCTCAATTAATGATAAAACTGAAATTTTGAATTGTTTTAATGAACACTTTCTATCAGTGGGTTCCTTGTTTGCTTCTGCAGAAACCTTTTTAACAAATACTTGCCCAGAACTCTCTATGTTTTCTGGAGACCGTTTTAACTTTGTACCTTTTAGTGTTTATGAAGTGCATAAAGCTTTAAAGGCTTTGGATCACAGAAAACCTCCTGGTCCAGACTTGATGGAACCTTATTTTTTGAAGATGGCAGCTGATTTTATTGCAGAACCACTCTCAATTCTATTTAATTTTTCAATTAAAACCAAAGAAATTCCAGCGGTTTGGAAATCAGCTTT
>NW_005187535.1:1016420-1038861 GCF_000239375.1 Pundamilia nyererei | reverse complement strand
GGGACATTCCTGGTTAAATAAAGGTTAAATAAAAAAAATAAATAAAACTGTTGTCCTGAGTGTGACTTTAGGGTTCTTCTTCTTCTGCCCTTTTTGGTATGGATTCATGTTGTTTTCTCTTTTGAATTTTGGTATGTTTGGGGATTTTTGTATCGGCCAATAAATAAAGTTTTTGTTTATTTTTGCCTTCCTCCACATGCTGCATTTAGCCCAGAAAATAACATCACTAAAAGTCCAGTGAGATGAATGTCTGACTTCAGGAAAAAATGTATTTTTAGTATAACGATAAGATTTGTAAACCTCAAATAGATTTTACCATTTATCAAAGCCAATGGAAGTAAAAATAAGTACTTTTTAAAAATGGGGTAATATATTATGTTAAAATAGACATAATAACATAAGAGCTATGAAGAATGATTCTGATTGTTATTATAATGACATCATGCTTGTACAGATGTGTAAGCGTGGGAAATCTTACTTTATATTGATTTTAAATGTATTTTGAAAACATGGATGAGAAGAAACAAGGCCTACCTGCAGAATGATAGAGAGGAAGGCAGTTGTAGATGATGTCATCAGGACGTAAGCCAAAAGAATGAAAACCAAAAGCTGCGATGCGGTAATACCTGACAAAAAAGAACAACAAACTAAGTGACAGAAGTCATCATCATTACTTACTTATGTCATTATTTAAAGGATTCTCTTAAAAGTGCAGTTTTATGACTGAAATGTCGTAGACATGTCTTACAACAAAATTCAAAGAGTAAGTTTTATTAACTGTTGATAAAACTGTTTAGGTCCCTCAGTGGACTGTATCACCTTTGCAGATGTTTCCACAGATAAACTTACCGACTGTGCACCACTACAGCTGCCTTTGGCATTCCTGTTGTACCAGAAGTGTAGATGTAGAAAAGCCTGTCTGCAAATACAAAGAGAAGAAGAAATTTCCATATTGCATTCTCAAAACCTTTTGACGGTGTTTCACATGGGTGGCATGCACCGTGACGCTCCCGTCATTCTTTACATATTTTTTTGTTACTCTGTTTTCTCTCCGTCCCATACAGGCTAATCAAGTAAAGACTTGAAGCGTGTCAACAGAGGAATGCTAAGCAATAACAAAGACAAAAACAATGCCTTTGTTAAAAATAAGAGAACAAATGCACAACAATATAAACGATTGAATTGAACATGGCCAGAGTTGTATTTGCATGCATTATATAAAATAAAAGATAAACATTGTTCATAGTCTTGAACTTTGTAGTAACTTGATGATGATTCTTTCCATTTTTTTCCATTTTTTTGACACACATGTGAGCTAAATTTGAAAAGAAAAAATACGCAAGACAGCCAATTTTGGCAGTCGGCCATGCACTCTAGCAGGCAAAGACTTGCTAAGGACAAGAATGTGTTGCAATCAAATCTTGTAAAATGTCAAATGCAGCATACCCCTACCCACGTGCACAAATTCTACAGAGCCTCACCATTAAACTCTTTCCTTATCTTGTAGGGTGGTGGGTGTGTGGGTGAACGGGCCAGCAGAGAGTCCAAACTCTGAACCTGAAGCTCATCCTTGTCTTCCTGCTTACCAGTGCTGAACAAAACCATGCTGGGCTGCAACATGCTACTCACCTCTGTTACAGCTGGAAGACAATCAAAAGTGTGAAAAATGTAAAGCAGGCAAACCAGCACATGTTTTATTAGCTGTTTTATTCCACCTCTGGCCAAATAAGCTCTGTATTTATCTTATAAATAAAGTATATTTAGTTCCCACCTCCAGTCATCTCCGATCCAAACACCATCGCTCGAGCTCCAGAAACACTGAGACAGTGTAGCAATGACTGCTGTCTAAGGTTGTAGTTGATAAGAGCAGCCTCAACACCTATTATAGCAAAACCCAGCCATAAAGCTGCCATTAAAGGCTGACTTTCCATGTACAAAGCCACCACATCCCCCTCAGTCCAGCCCTGAGCCAATGCCCAGTGGGCCACAGCGTGGCATCTCTCCTGTAGCTCTCTAAAACTCCAAACCTGAAATGAAATGAAAATGCAAAATCAGTCATCTTAATTCAGTTTATCCGCTGTTTTAATTAAGGTGCTATGTTTTCTTTCTATTTGTTATTCTTGATGAGACCTCACCTCTCCTGTGGCCTCATATATCAAGGCGGGCTTGTCTGGGTGTTGTGTCACTACCTGGGCAAACAGGGCAGGGATGGTTCTTCGGTTTCGACGATGGTGATACATGGAAATTCTCACTTTAATTATAACAGCCAAACACCTTTTAGACACAAAGAAGAGGAAAGGAGAACGGTGAAGGGCATTTGCAAACAGGAACGGACCAGCATAGAAGCAAATGTGGGACAAGCCCATGCAAACTACCTACTTACATGAGGTCTCTTTTAACAGTATGCAAAGCTATATGAATGTTCTTCCAAGATCCCATATGGACCAAGCACAGCCCTAGCCCCACCAGCAGACTGCAGAGCCAGGGGAAGGAGCGCAGCCACACAGTGCCCAAACCAATGAAGCTCAATATGACACCGATCTTTCGCTCCATGATCTTATCTCTGAGAATACAAACAATGACTTCAGGCACAAAACTCATGAAAATACACTCAACTGAAATCTCATGAGATGAGGCTTACCTCTTAAAGATTCTAAATTATGATAGTCCAAGAGAAAAAAATGGATTCAGCAGCAACAGTGTGCTGTGACGAGTTAAATGTCAGCTTCACTGTTAAGTTGAGTAACAGCACCAGAAGCAGCTCACAGAGCTGTCAGATGTTTCCAAAGCCAGAGGTGAAGTGCCTGATAAGAGGCAGCACGCAGCAGAGAGTTGCACAAGTTACAACCCATGCAGTTCCTGCGTCACTGCAGAGCCAGTGTGATTCATTACTCCTGAATCAAAGTGCTGCCGGTCCTGTTTATAAAATCAGAAATGTGTGATTTCATGAGGAAAATTATTTACTGGGTTCATGCATAGGCACGATTTCTTCATCTGAATAACTACAATAGATTAATCACTTACAATCAAGGAAGAGTTTAATCATCAGTATTTATTATTTCCCAGAAAGGCTAATGAGCACCAAGGTTTTAAAAGCAGAGAGAAGTTCAATTTTATTGAATGTGTAGAAGTTATAACATTTGAATCCATTAAGTGTATAGGGCTTTCTTTTAAATCATTACTAAATAGATCATTTTGATTAAAGCAGTTTTCAAAGGAAAATTTAAAAAAAAAATCCATAAAGAATAAAAAAGACTATTTGGATTCACAAGCAGTATAAAAAACTATGCTTTATAAATCCTTCCATTCCATGGAAGAATGGATGGATTTGGAATTTACATTAACAGCAACTCAGTGCCAGATAAGCGGAAGAAGATGGATGGATCATGGATCAGGTCCATTCATGGGGAAAAAAGGTGGTGTGTTATTGATTAATGCTAATAAACCACAATCTTCTTTTCAGATGAAATAGAAGCTTTAATAAATCTTATGATGCACATTCTTCAAAGAAAACAGTACCAAATATAAACAGAACAAAGTAAAAAAATAAGTTCATATAACTTACATTCACAATACTACAAAAAAAAAGCATGTAGCTAATTTCACATTGATATCCATAGCATTGTATGAAAAAAAGGTTTGATGGCCATAAAAGTGCAATCACACTTACCAACCGAAGAACAGGGTAGATGTTAAAACCAACAGCGAGGTGACTTTAATATATTTCGCAGTAAGGATTAAGACAATAAAACAATCGAAATGTTTCCTCATACTAACATCTTTGTCGCTTTTTGTTTTTTCTGTAACTGGAAATATATTAAAAAGTTTATTTTTACTCTCCAGGATCTGTAACTGAGGCTGGTGCACTGTGTGAGTAAAGAGGCGCGGGATCATCAAATTTATCATCATGGAAAAGTGCAACAAAATAAACAAATTCAGGTCTGTACAGCTCCCATCGCTTAAGTTTTACAGTAACTAAGAGTGTGTAAAGGCACATTGTGACTGCTCACAGGCTTAAACACAGTTTGCTTGCAGGAAGTTGCAGGCTTATCAGTAGGGTGGGTCTGTTTTTGTGAATTGCCCACTCGTTTTGGGACAGATTTAGAATTTCAAGTTCACAATTTTGAGAATAAAAAGAAAACCCTTGAAATATGCACTTGGGGTGGGGGAAAAAAGGCACAGCTCAGTTGTTAATCAAGGGCGAGTCTTTGAAAATAGCCACAAGTATTATTTTCTTTAAAAACACTTGCTTTGTTCGTAATCAAAGAAGCAGACATGAACTCCTTGCAAGAACCCACATGGGAACAAGGGGAAACTCATCATTGGTAAGCTGCTTCCGTTGCAGCCTACTGTTAAATAGAGTACATGGAAACAAATATTATCCGACAGTAACAGCAAACATTCCCAATCTTATATACAAACAGCCATTTATGCAAAAACAAAAATACAACTATGTAAAACAGAACAATTTGCATGCTCATTTTTTTCTTGTAGCCTACATAACATGGACTTTATTGTCTGCACTGGAAATAAATACTAACATAATTATATCATTTATGACTTTGAAAGGAATACAGCTTATATTATTACTGTGATATGTTCTGCGTGAACCAATAAGCCACTCGAGCAGCTTCACTTTCACACTCCTGAATAAACACTTTTAATAGCCGGCTTTTTCATGCCTGTGACTTTTCTTTTTTTTTAACTCAGTGATAAAAATCTGTCATTACCAGTACGCCTTGAACTACAAAGAGTACTACAGCACACAAACAATGAGGAAAATAGCCATATTCAGGAGGTAAATCGGACCTTGCGACCTTGTGAGTAGCAAACGATGCTACTGGATTGAACTGAAATTTGGTCCCATTAACATTACGTTACCTACGAGGAATAACCTGTGCTTAACAGGTCACAATTTCATTCCTTACTCTTTTATGATGTGACACTTTAAAGACAAGCTATAAATGCTTGCTATCAGTACCTAAGAAGGACATTTTATTTTGAAATAAAGGATTTTAAGAGGACTTGGATAAAACTAAAAACTATAGTTTAACTGTAAATATCCAGGAACCACTTTATTTCTTTTTTTCCCAAATCACCAAGTGTTGGTGAATCTGCCAACAGCCCCCAGCCAGCATTGTGTAGTCATTTAGTGAGTCACTGCTTTTAGACTTCACCGGAATCAAGTTTAAATGAAGATTTGCTGTAGGTGACAAAATAGGCTGAATGTGTGATAGTCATTAAGTCTTTGGAGTGAAGCTTTAGCTTGAGCTCTTCATATTTGTGATTCTCCTGTTTGCTGCCCACTCTTTGAACCCTAAAGGGAGACAAACCACACGGTTAGACACAGAGTAATTTAAAGCTAATAATTACACACCCCTAGTAGATTAAAAAGTACCAAAGTGCTACCAGTGAGAAAATGCAGTTCTTTACTTTCCACTACAAAGTGTGCTTGTGACCGATGATGATATCCAGTGGTATTATTGCATGCTTACTTGTGATTGACTGCTGGAGGGATTTGTGGTGCTTAGGTCTGAGTATCTCTTCTTCTGTGACGTGCAGATACAGGAGAGGAAATTGGCATATTCCTCTCTCACCTACAGAGGGCAACAGAACATTAAGAAACAAATCTGTGTTGCCACCTCGCATACTGACACAATCTAGCATGTTTGTCACTGCTTTTGCCCTTTTCACTGATTTTATTTAAATATACATTTTCATGCTGTTTTAATTTCGGTCTTAGCATCATGTCCACATGAAGCTTTACAGAAATATACTGTATTCGTACCTGTTTGGACAGCAGACAGTGCATGATGAAGACCAGTGCGCCCTGCAGGCTGTTGAAGATGGTGAAAATGTACGACACCGCAACAGGGGGATCCTCTTGAAACAAGAAGACCCCAGATACCCACATCAGACCCAGAATACACATCTGGGCTACAGCTGTCACAGTGAAAGCTCTGCAGACGGAAAAGAAGGATGGGAAAAACGGTAAGTCAATAAAGATTACCAGAGAATGGTAAAGGTTACACACGGATGACTCAGTTACTACATCAGTGTTTGGAAAGCCCCATTAAAAGTGAAAGAACACAATGAGACATGTGTTCTAGGCAAAGCAGCTACAGAACAGATCATTTTAGTTCACTTTGCTGTCTGCTGAATGTATGTGGAAGCAGAAAAGCCAAAGGCTAATGATAAATATAAAAGAGAGATTAAAAGAGGCACTCTTAAAAAGAAGTTTCTGTCAGTTTGCTCTGTATGGCTCCTTTGTTCTATTTATTTATCCAGCCTAGCTGAAGTTACCAACTTAGCCAAGAATCCATTTAGCAAACAAGAAGATCGAAATGTGAAAAAGAGACTTTTCTTCCACAGACAGAAAGTGTTGGATTATAATTTAATGCCTTCTGACTTTTTCCTCTACTGAAAAAAAAACATCTTTCTCTCTTGTTTCTGGCACATGAAGTTCACTTTCCCAACTCCTTGGACTGAACTACACATCATTCATGATCGACTAGCAAAAGGAACAAGGGATTCTTTTTCTTTTTAACTCTAATGTTTTTTGCAGCTATGAGCGGAGGGTCCATGAGCTAAGTATGAGCCTACTGTAGGTAGACAGGCGAGACAAAATCCATTAACAGAAGCTCATCGGGGAGCTGTCACAACTAAGAAAACATTCCCTCCATTTTTTCCCCCTCACAAAACGTATTCTTTCTATCAAAGCAATTCCCAGTCCCGAAGCTGCCATATTGAATCTATATATTGTACGTTTTATAGTTACACAGTTTGGTCATGCAGTGGAAGGGGTTACACATTCAAATTAATACACAGACTGACTTAATTTTGTGCAGGTTGGAGAGGTCTGGGTTGAGGCTGGCAAACTTCTGGGCAAGTTTCCAGACGGTGATGATAAAGAAGAAGACATTCACAAAGATGACTAAGCACACAGGCCCGAAGAAGCTCCAGACGAAGCCGTCATCCGTGGACAGCCAGCAGCTACGTTTAGGAGTGATAAAACACACATTCACAACAGGATGTTCTTCGCTTCACTGAGATAGATAGCATTAAGTTTATGCAACCTACTGATGTCATTACTATTAAGCAACTGTAGAAACACATGCACAGACAAGGCTTCTCTGGTCATTACTTTTAGTTACTGGAAGACTTACTATTTTTTAGTGCCGTATCCGTTTGGTCTAACGCAGGCGGATATAACGACGATAAACAGAGGCGTCCCGTAGCCCACAGCATATAGGTAGAGGGGCCGCATGGTGGCATTGAACACCAGAACAACCATACGGTACAGCTGCACCCCTTCTAACAGCATCCAGGTGAATACCGCCAGGAAGAAGAAATGGAGCATTGCTGCAACAAACCTGCAGCCACCCTGTAATGTGAAAGGACACAGAAAAAGAACACGTCAGAGAGGAGAAAGCACCGCTCTATCCCCGATCGTACAGCAGTCAGCCGCTTGCAATGTTTCTGTGAGTGAGAATTATTCACACAAACATTTTCTATTCTCCAAATGTAATTAAGACCACATGAATAAGTAGCTTAGCAGCATTTTACATCTTTACTGCCAATGTATTAATGGAGCAAAGATGTACATAAACATCAGAAAACACAGTACCACAGCACCAATTCTGCTCAACTCATATGGACAAGGATAACAAAATACACCATTTTAGCATGTAATGCTTCAAGGTCAGACATCATTTTTGCTTATCGGGAACCTTCAGTCATGTGATCTCTCTGAAGGAGAAGAGACTACAAAGTAACTCTTGACAGCTGTGAAAAGCACAAGGTGTGACAAATCAAGCCAACAGCAACACTTTAAGAACACTTTAACAGTGGCCAGGCTCGGCTGTTACTTTGTTGCTGTCAGAGTTAACCACAGATAATTCCTCGGTGCCTGTGTTCTGCTGAATCCCAAAACCGATCAATAGATTAACAGAGAGAGAACTAAAAAGAAGCATCAGGTTAACCAGCAAGCTGCTACCTCGTCTGCATTATTAGGTAATTATCCACTTGCCATAATTATCACAGTTTGTTATCCATGTATCTGTGGAAGCTTATCAGCTCAAGGACACCTTCTCTCAGTGTTGGCAGATGCTCCTGGCAAGGCTGAAATCCTCCTACGGTTTTCTGAGCTCATCATTGTTTACAGTTAGTTTGTATTACTTCCATTTGCAACATATGAGCACTGAAAACAGTCTAATTGTTAATGAGACAAATTATAAGTGGGTTTTTGTACTTTTGAGGTGTTAAAATATCCAAAAATGGCATTTTACACTTGCTAGGCCAGGTACTGTTCTCTGGTACCATCCTGAGCTGCCACCCTGCCTCAGCAGTACTTCTTCTGGTCTCGTTCAGATACAGGTCTTTTCTCATTATTGCATTGGTTAGTTTATAGCTGAGCTGCTGTAACAAGCCAGTGTGTCTGATCAAAATATATTCTGTTCTTAGTCAGATGAATAAACGATAGCATTAAGAGGTAAACAAGCCTTTGTCTTTTTTTGCAGAGTTGTGATTGTGTAAACTGCACAATTCAAACAATCACAGTTCAAACAGTGAAGTGTAATTAAGTGTGACTGCAGTAGGTAATGTCAGCCAACATTATTTCAATTAAAAATTAGTCCTTAATGAATGAAATGGCATTAACTACAACTAAATGGGAATAATCAAGCAAAGCACATGTGGAATAGGTTAGGTTATGGGATAGATTCTGATTCAAACTGAAGTTTTCTTTGCAACAAACTTCCCTGTGCTCATTTTTTGTAATTTTCTGCTCCATTCTGAGCCTACTCCAACAATTATTTTTTTAAAAAGTACATTTTTTCCCCTTTAGAAAACCCACAAGGGTATTCTGCTTTATCATGTCAGAAAGCGCCATTCGAGATTTATTTCTGCAGGAATGCTCCAGCGTTAAAGTGAGAAAGACTCGGCTTCACAGCAGATACACAGAAAGTATCATGTGAAGATATTGCATGACACTATATGACAAACTAGTTAGTTACATTAACTATGATTTGACCCACATTCTCAAGTACAGGCCATTAGCTGCCGTTCCTGGCACAAGATATTGTTGTTACCACGAATGCTGGTGAATTTACATATTCTCTTTAAATAATGTAGAGCATGTCACATGTCACATCCTTTTAGAAACGTACCACAGGTTTAGTTTGAGAAATGCCAGCCAGGAAGATAAGATCAGCTATGAAGAGACAGATGCAGAGGTGCAGGTGGATGGTGGTGCGGGTTCCCTGTATGGAACGGCAGAACTTGAAAGTCAGGATGCAGAGTGTGAGACACAACAGGGAGATGGTCAGTCCTATTTTAGTCACCAGCTCGAGCCCATAGGTGTGCTGGAAGAGAAGACAATAAGTGTGAATGTGAGTGCAGCTGGTTACCAGTAAATAACATTTTGTTGCACATTTCTTTTCAAGATCATAAAATCATTTTACTTATAAATCTATAAAGTAATGCTATTCTAATAGAAAATGATTTGTATTTCATTGAGGTTTAAGTCATGAACACTGATGACCCTTACCCTATGTTTTTAGACCGAGTAATTTTACATTTGTTCTCCCATGTCTTGGGAATTAGGGGACAAGAAAAATTTCAAACTGACATGCATCAGAATTTGTTTTTGTTTTTTATCAAGATATAGCGTTAGGTTTGGGGTCAGGGTCACCGATGAGGTCTTAAACCTTACATGGTTACACTTTTTTAAGCTGTTTCTTACCTCGATGGGGTGAAGAGCCATGAGCACTGCAAAGCTGCTCAGATGGTTACATGTACATATGGTGCGTGAGGCATTGGAGTCCTGCTTAGAACAACCATCTGTGGACCAGGCCCCTGTCTCGGTCCAATATGCACAGATGTAACTCACGTTAGTCGATTCCTCTATGTCCTAAAACCAAAACAAACATGTCAAAGACGCGATTTATGTTTTATTTACATCTCTTGTTCTTTTGCTCCTCATGTTTGTTACTGTGAAGCTCAAAAGAAGTAAATGACTGATTTTTAAAAAAAAGTGGATGTGACACAGGTGGGATTACCTCAAGATGTCTGAAGGTGATGTTGACAGAGCGGCTCAGTTTCTGAGTCGACGGATTTGAGACCACCACAGACACAACTTTAGAGAAGACCTGGTAGGAGGGGTCCGCTCCGTTTTCTTTAGCTCCTTTGACCATCTCGAAAGACCTGTTCACAGAGCTTTCAAGGTTTTTGTAGCTCAACAATGCAGCCACAGCAAAACCTGTAAAAGATCCTCAGAATATTAGAATATTATAAACTTATTATGACTTGAACTGGACAGAAAAGAACTGATATTTACCAGGATATTTTCCCGTCCCGGCTGCTGTTGTCCAGTCTGTGTCCAGATAAGCATATTCACTGGACAGACGAATGTCTCCAGTTGGTCGAGTCGTTCCTCTTTGAACAGCAATCTGTGCATCTATTCAAGCAAATCACTCTTTTCAAATCATAACACACTTTGCATCCTAACTATTAGTTCCCAAGATGGAAATCATCAAGTTCATTAATTCAAAAGTGTTACCTATCTTGTTGTTCTCCATCTTAGTGTGGTTGTCTTTTAGCTGAGGCCCAAGGAATAAAATCGATTTCTCCACAGCAGTGAGCAGCCCGCTCACACTTTCATCGATGTTCTGGGTTCCAGGAGACAGCATCGCATCAGTCTCTGTGAAAAGTTTCTGTCACAAACGAAAGACACAGAGGGGCGATTGTGAATACTGTGTATGCATTTGCATTTGTTATGAGTGTATGCATACTTGTATCTTTTCCTAACCTCCAGTAGCGCATCTCCATCAAGCTTTACTTTGCTGCCAGTTCCAGACAGGGCCAAACAGCTGTTTCTCATCATGGACATGATGTTTGCCAGGCCCCCGAGCAACTGGGAGACACATAGACAGAGAATAAAGACACTATTCAGCCTGCCCCATTCTAAAGTTCATGTATTTTGAACCTTGCGGGGCCATAGGGTCGTCTAGAGGAGCAGGTCCTACGTGATGTGCCAAAGCAAAGCGTGGTGTACTTGTGTGCGAATCCAGGTGTGCTATGAGACTTTTTGCCAGCCAGATGTTATTGTCAGAATAAATAAGTAACTTTGAAACACCTGATAAACAGAATTTGAGCTAGATGTATTATCTATTTTTGAACTATAACTGGCTTTATATCTGTGATTGTTCCATTATGTTGATAATGATCATAACTTTATTTCCACACTTACCTGTGTTGGCTTTTTCTCAGCACGGAAGTTATCACAATCGAGTTCTAGACAAAACAAAGCATTAGGTTATCACCACACCGGCTGACTGGGATTCTTGCCTCCACCATGAAAAGAGTGTGTTATAAAAAATCTCACAGTAAAGGAACAAAACTATGCAATGTGCTGGAAGACAAGCCACAATCTAGATTCTTGAACTGATAAGTTCATACAGAAAGTAGATAGAGTGTTGAGTAAGCCCTGATATCAAAAACGAAACTGAGTCCCAAAAGATAAAAGAAAGCAAAACCACAAGCTGCATGACTAAGAAGGAAAAAAAGGGACTTTACTCAGGAAGCGCAGTGGATGAAATTTGGTTTTCTTACTACTTAAACATGGTGGTGTAAAAGATGGTGAAAATATAGTATGCAACTAATACAGTGACGTCTGTGTCAGGAAAATTGCAAAAATGCAATAAAGGTGTGTTGCCTAATGTGAAGCATATGAGGACATAAAAGCTGTGACATGCACTCGTTTATAGGAAATAACAAAAAACTGCACACTTACTTGAGCATGGTGTCCTTTCTGCGCTGTAATTGGTGTAGCCATTTGAGCAGTTGCACCAATAACTCCCAATAATATTATTACACACTCCATTGGGTCCACACAGCTCTTCTTTATTTTCACTGTCTGTGCACTCATTAAAATCTGTGTAGGGATATAGAGCAGAGGCATAGGTAATGGCTCATACTCCTCAAATGTAATAATTTTGATTAGACAGAAACAACTCTGAATATAGGAGGTATTGGTCCGTCCTTCAAAAGAATAAACGTCTCTGAAATGTAGCTACCCGCACAGTCATGTGACTTTTATGATGCTGGTAAAAGGATCTTAAGGAAAGAGTTAAACTTTCCCAGCAAACGGTGTTGTGACATCTTGTCTGGTATTTTGGGATCACTAAGTTCTACTTTGCAAGTAGAACTTGACCTTTACATTATGACACTGTGTCATAATGTAAAGGGCCTATAAGACTTTTTAAAGATCATATCAACACTAGCAGAGTTTTTGTAAGCTTTCATTTTCTCTTGCTGGCTGGATGCTACTGTAAGCCTGATCTCACGCTCTCTCCTCTCTCTCTTTTGTGTGTTTTTGTTATTGGAGACAGATTTTATTTCCTTTTTTTATGTTGAGCTTGTTTGTACTGAGTGGGTGTACAGATAAACACACATGTGAAATGTATGAAATAGTAGAACTTGATGAGAATATTCAAACCCAAATTAGCAAATCTGGGGGAGCATAATTTTAATATATTCAGCTCCATGCGATACCTATGGAAGCCCATTTTCGCCACTAAAAAAGAAATAGAAAGTAGAACCGAAATTTCGACTTATTTTCTCGAAATATCGAGTTATTTTCTCAAATTTTTGACTTATTAACTACAATTTTTGAGAAAAGTAACTCGAAATTTCAAGTTAGCTCTATCAATCAGTAATCTACGTGAATGACGTCATTTACTTGTTACCCGGAAGGATATGGCGCAGAGGAACGCGCACTAAACAAATTGTGCGCATTCCTCTGCACAAAATGTAATTAAATTTTGAGTTATTTATACTTTTTTTTTCACTGGCAGAAACAGGCTTCCATAGATACCACTATCTGAACCTTGCCAAATAACAGCAGATGGAATGATCAAAACTACACAAACAATTATTCCAGTTGGAACTCGCACTTCAATATTTTGTAGTTTATACAAAGACCATTATTAAAAATTCCAGAATTCTAATTTTGCCTCAGGATATCAGATCTCCTCATCATGATTACTGCTTTTATTCACCACTTTATGTTCCCATAAATAAGAAAATCGTGTATATTTTAATATTTGCTTTTACTTCACTATTCACCATGACTTAAAAACACTTTTATCATTGTGATTTTTCAAAAGACTAAACAAGAAATGATCACTTATTCCTATTTGTGTTCAATAATCTACAGCAGAAACCAATCACCCCACATTCAACAATTTGAAGTTAGCCTTTTTTGAACTGTGAATGAATCCATGTTGGCACTGACAGTAGTAGCTGCCAATTGTGTTAATGCAGCTTGAATGTTTCCCACATATAGATGAATTACCTATACACTCATTTGTATCTGTAGATTTCAATACAAAATCATAAAGCATACCCATCAACAGATAACAAAATACAAGATTAGGGTATCAGGCCAATCAGTCAATTACGCTCCGTTTAGCCTAATTTTACTCTTCTTGGAACAGCACCACTCAACTTGAACTGATGACACTACGTACAAAAAAACCACCATTCATCTTTACAGCTGCTTCATTGGTGTTGCTACTAACACTGAGATGGACAAATAGCAGTTGTATCTCCCAATTAATTTTTAAGCTTGTGAGAGCAGTTGCTGACATTATTGTTGTGGTCACTAATCTCTGTAAACAATGGTAAGAGCAGACTGGAGAAATGTATGTCAAACACACTTACCTATGCACTGTCCCTGTGTGAAGTTAACATATTTTGAACTGTGAATGAATCCATGCAGGCACTGACAGTAGTAGCTGCCAATTGTGTTAATGCATCTTGAATGACTCCCACATCGCGATGGATTTTCTGAACACTCATTAATATCTGTAGATTAAATACAAAATGAAAACACATAACCATGAGTAGATAGTAAAAAATAATATTCAAGTTTTTATTTATTTATTTTTTTTACAAATGAAAAAATATCATTTCAGTTTAAAGCAAACTTGGTAGTTATCTTATTAGATTATTTTATTTGTGTCATATTTCTTTAATTAGCTGCTAGTATTTGAAATGATCTAACTATTTCAAACTCCTCTATTGTTGTTTCAAATTGAATCCTTCCTGGGCGTGAGCTAAAAGTCCTAAAATGGGAAAAAATACAGAAGAATGTCATTAAGAAAGGCCACTTTCCTATTAAACTATGCTAAGAGTCCTTGCATGATGGTAATGCCATGTTTGTCTGGGAGTTCTTGTTTTGAGAAACGGCGCACAGAAGCAAAAAATGTCAAAGAAAAGTCAAAACGATAGGTAATGACAGATTTACCAGTGCAGTCTTTGATAGTTTTGTTGTAGCTCAAGCCAATTCTACACCCCAGAATACGATTTCCCAGTGCACATGCTAGCCCTGTGGAGAAAAAGCAAAAGAAAGAAATGTGATTAAATTACAATCTTATTGGAAATCCATCTTCTGATATAAAGAGAATCGAAGTTTTAAATAAACAAATTGTGAATGTGAAGTTGCCATGTAATATGTTGTGTCTTCAAAAAGTGTACTTCATTTTAACGTCTCTGTTTATGTTCCCATCTACAAGTATCCATCACTTTGCTAAAAGTGTGAACTATGCAAACAGAATTATTTGCTTAGTTCACAGTTTTGCAAAAGTCATTATGTTTCCTTCCTCAGTTAGCAATTTGCACACACGGTGTCCTTCTTCTGTGTTTCCCTTCTTCTACCACAATTCTGTTATTTCACGATGAGGCTAAACTGTCCCAGAGTAATGCCACAGGAAACACAGTCAGTGTTGCTCAGTGAACAGTGACAGAAAATGTGAACGAGGCCGACTTGTTCTTATTATATGATGAAATAACCACAGACAGAAACAATACCTGATTTTTTTTAAAGACTAACCGCATGCTCGCATACAGACGACTCTACTGACCAGTGAGCACATGTGCCCCAGCTGTATGACTCCTACACATTTTTACTCTCTAGCTTTTAATTGTGTTTTGTTTCAGTCTTTGTGTGTTTGATCTACTTTTTAGTTTTTTACTATGTACAGCACTTTGGTCAACCTGAATGTGCTTATAAATAAATTGATTGATTGATTGACTGATTGATTGATTGATTTACTCCTCTGCCTTTTCTGCCATCTTTTGTAAGCTGCATGTCTATTTTTCTCTCTCTGTTCCTAGAAGTATATTTTGACTTGATAGACAATAAATACTTCCTTCTGTAAACTGTTTCAGTTTTGTAAACACAGGCGGGTTGTCTTTTCACTAAAGGGCTGACTGTGAGAAGTAAAGCTGATTAGTAGGTGTTGATCTGTCATATGTTTACCATCCAACATGCCTGTTTCAGAATTAAGGGGATTTTTGAGTTTGCTTGAAAAAGTCCAGCTTTTGTTTGCCTTTGGTTACAGTAATAGCATGTGAACAGAGACAAGGAAATTAATCATGCAAGAGCTATTTTGCAGCATCTTTTTTTTAGAAATATTAGTTATTTAAAAATATTGTGATTTGAAAAAAAAACAGAGCCTGGTATTATGGTTGAAATTGTTATGTTATGTTATGTTTAATTTGAGAACTAAATTGCTGGCATTTGGTGATATCATTCATTCAGTTATTACTAAGGCTTTAGCCCCTGTCATTATTGTTAGACAGGGGTTTCTGTAGGCCACAGTTAATTTCAACTTTAAACCTATATTCATCTGAACTGTTTATTTTTACCACAGCGCAAACATCTAGCCAAAATTGGTTGCAGACCACATATTCAGACATGTAGTATTCCTGTCTAACACATAGTACACAATGTTGACTTTTATATTTAGTGCTGTCACAAAAGATGTCTTGAAAAATGTCATGTACTTGTTAGATTTTCACCAACTTCTGAGGGGACTAACTGACCCTTTTGCCTTTTATGTCACATTATCATTACTGAGCAGCTTGTGGAAGTAATGTTCATTTCATTCAAAGGCTACTGACCAACTTTTGACTTGGTCAGCACACGAATTCGTTTTTTGATATTCCTCACAACCGAAGACCAGGGACATTCAGTTTTGACAAAAGAGGTCAGAGTTGCAACACTTGGGTGATATAACAGGATGTTCGACACATCACTGGTTTCCTCTTAACAAAAGAAGAGTTTTGCCACATATTGTGAGAGCTCAACACAGACAGGTTCGAAAGTGGTAAGCACAGAAAGCGTGAAACTATGATGCAAAAAAACCCCCAAAAAACCAGCAACAACAACAAAAAGTTGACTAAAAGAAACAACAAATGCTGCAGTGGGCGATAACTCTTATTGTGTTTGTTTATGAAGCAATGCTATAGAGCATTGAACAAGCATATTGGCATATTAGCAACATGTGTACATAACTTTATATAGGAAATAAACATAGACTGTATATGGGGAAGGGACAGCGTGTTGCCACGTGAAGGTCGGGGGTTTGAATCCACAGAACGGCTACCCTGAAGTACCCCTGAGCAAGGTACTGTCCCTACACACTGCTCCCCAGGCACCTGATTGGTGGCTGCCCACTGCTTCACTGAGTGAATGGGTTAGATGCAGAGAGAGTAATTTCCCCACAGGGATCAATAAAGTATACATCATTATTATTATTATTATATAAAAATCGCAGCACCATTGTGATGTCACCCTCTCTGCACTGAATCATACTTGTTATTAATCTCTGGCTCTCTTCCACAGCATGTCTTTTATCCTGTCTTCCTTCTCTCACCCCAACCGGTCACGGCAGATGGCCCCGCCCCTCCCTGAGCCTGGTTCTGCTGGAGGTTTCTTTTGGTTAAAAGGGACATTTTCCTTCCCACTGTCACCGAAGTGCTTGCTCATAGGGGGTCATGTGATTGTTGGATTTTTCTCTATATATCATTGTAGGGTCTACCTTACAATATAAAGCACCTTAGTGTGACTGTTGTTGTTATTTGAGGCTATATAAATAAAACTGATTGAATTGAATTGAATTGAATTGAATTGAATTGAATTGAATTGAATTGAATTGAATTGTCAAGTCTTATTCTAAAGCCTTAAGCTGACAATTTTGTCTGTGGCCACCTTGGCCCGCTAAAACTAGATGTCATTGTGCATATGACTCAAACCTCAGTGACTCTTGTCTTACATCAGCTACTTGTCAGTCACAGGGCAGCCATCCTGGACTCTGCACTATTATTCATTTGGCTTTAATAGGGGCCAAATTTTTGAAAATGTGAACATCAAACTCTATTCGGTAAAATCACCAGGAAAGTGTTCACTGGGATTATAAATCAAGTGAACAACACAAACACATTTTCTCATAGGTTTCTTTAAAATCAGATGTCTTTCTGCAGCCAGATGCGTCACCCTGTGTTAGGTGTCTTTACTTTTCAGACCTGTACTCTATTAACAACTTTTATACACAATCTATGGATATATTTAGTTGATGATTGTTTTGTACGTTTTAGATGTATTTATCTTAATAAAAACATGAGCTCATTAAAGAATATTGTAAGGCATCTGTACAAAGATGACATAAAATAGAGTCAAGTGAACTTCTGAAATCAGCCTACATTACATGAACCATCACTTCTGGTGTACCACTAGACAAACCAGAAGAACTAACACGAACGTCATGCTCTGATACATCTGCGGTTTATTCAAACAAGACTTGAAGATTCCTCTTACGGGGAGGCACGTTGTCTGTGATTTTTGCATATTACTGCTGACATATGCAACGGTCTGATTGAACAGCGATACTGGATTCAGGTTCAGGGTTTCTGAGGATGTGGCGGTTTTTCTGGAGGTTTTTACTCGACGCCAACCAGTCTGATAAGCACAGCCATTCAATAAAAGCGAATTACCTCAAGAAAGATCTACTTAGAGTTCAGCTAAGCTTCATTTATATAGCACGTGTTCGCAAAAACAGTCACCTCAAGCTGATTCATAATGTAAGCTAAAAAAAACACAAAAAAAACCCCGGACAATCTGAAAACATAATCAAGCACTTAGCGATAGTGGGGAACAAGAACTCCTTCAACACCAAGAGGCAACTGGTAGAACCAGTGATGTGTAACGATCTGCCGCGACTGAGGGAAAGGACCATAGAGAACAACATTCAAGAAACAGAAACTGGGGGAAAAGCACATCAGGAAGGTGCCAATCACTGTTTGACAGGGTTATGATACCACTGTAAGCTAGAATGAACCTAAATAACTTTTAAAAAGAAAAAAAGTAATAATATTATATTTTCGAGTGACAAACTTGGTTAATACCATGCTGGGTGGATTAAAATGTTCTCTAATTCTTGAGTTTTTATTTGTTTCTCTTTTTTGCCCATGTCTCATAAGATTAAGAAATGTGTTTTATGTACCCTGAACTTTCCCTTCGCACACTCTTCGTCACTTCGTTACACACACACACACACACGCACGCACACACACACAAGGTAAAGTCATTTTAAAACTTACCAAGCAGAAGTAGTCCCTTCCCAAATCCCATGCTGAATAGGAAAAACAGTTCCACACAGAAGTTTGTTTCTGAACTATCGCGACTATGAATGAAGTGAAAATCTGGTGGCTGTCTGCTCACAAAGGTTCAAGAAAAAAATTTCAGGTCCATAAAAATCGAAAAAGTATTTGAGTGACAAAACAAACACTGATCACTGAAAAGAGACGTCCTTTTCGTACAAGTTATTTTTACTTGTGACAGGAAAATCAAGAATGAACCTTCACCAGCTTTCTTCCTCTCTCAGATTCAGACTTTCAGCCTGGGCATGTCTCGCGCTCGACTCCCCACCCCTCGCTCTCTCGCGCGCGCGAGACCTCTCTATCTCAGTCTCTCTCTCTCTCACACACACACACACACACACACACACAGACTCTCTCTCTCTCCCTCCTTTCTTTCTTTTCATTTATCAGCGTGGCCCTGTCTCCCTCACACTGCTCTTTCTTGCACTTTTCTTTGACTCTGTGTCTTTCCACATGAATACGTCTCTCACACTGGCACATATCACATTGCTTGCACACACAACCCCCCTCTGTCTACACCAGCTTTCACATTTCCCCCTACGCTCCAGTGGCCTCTATTTCAGGAGCTATTCACATGAGAGACAGAAAAGGGGGGGGGGGGGGGGTTGGACTGAAGAGAGGGCGATGACTAACTCAGCCTAAACAGCTGCTGCTGTACTTGAGTCTTGCCCGTAAGTAATCTTATATCCTTTCCCATTCTCCTCCAAGTCCTACTCTGCTCTTCTTCTACATTTTCTTCGTTGCCTGCTCAGCATTCAGCCCTTCACCCAGTTCCACTGACAAACCCTCTGCATTTTCTCAACCCCCAGGCTGCGAGAAAACAGACTGGAGACAGATAGAGTGACCTCTGTTAAAATGAAATCCACCACACAAGCATAATGCTGTGGTTCACAGAAAACAGCAGGGGTTTGACAACAGCTTTATATTTGATAAAGAAATAAATGCTTTTGTTGTTAGAATTAGTTTCTTACAGCTGAGGGCCCTTGCAAAGGTTACACCCTCTCTCGTCACTTCATTTCATCCAGGCTTGGTTATAGCCTTTATTTGGGCATCAGCCAGGCTCTGCTTTCCCATCTGCAACTTGTCCAAAATGCAGCAGCTCGACTCCTAACGGGCACACACAAACAAGACCATATTTCCTTAGTTTTGGCTTCCAGACACTGGCTCACAGTGTGTTTTACGATTAGATTTTAAGTTTTTGCTTGTTTTTTAATCTTTAAACGGGTTAGCAGCTTCTTAGCAGTCTGATCTGTTAACTATGTACACATCTCAAAAGATTACTCAGCTCAGCTCACCAGATGTTTCTGGTTATATGGAGAAGCAGATTAAGGCACAGAGGAGATTAAGCCTTTGTTGTAGCTGCCCCTAAACTTTAAAACAGTCTGGTCTTTCACATCACGACTTAAGCAACACTCGACATCTTCATAGCCTGCTTGAAAATTCATTTTTATTCCTTGGTATTGAAACCAGTCTTGACATTTGTTTGTTTTCTGTTTGTTTTTCTTGCTTTTATTGTTTTAGTTGTACAAAACTTTGGTCAGTGTTTATTGTTTTTCAAACATTTTTGTAAAAAAAAAAAAAGACTTGGCATTAAAATCTATCATGTAAAGACATAACATCTTTGACTAGAAAACAAGTGGGTGCCAATCTTTTGTAGCTCTATATGTGCTCTATATCTTCATTAGTAATACAGGATCATTATATAAATACAGGTTCCGCCTTTAACAAGACTCAGAATCACATACTAAGACTATTAGGGTTACTGAAGTGTAATCAGCTTCCAGCTTCCAGACACATGACCGTGATCAAGAAACTGATTTTTGTTAAATCAGTTTTATGATCATGTTTTGAAAATGTGTGGAAATGCTAAAAATAATGCACACTCATCCTTATATCTATATTATTGCTTTTAATATCTTCCCATACACACTGCTTAGCAAATACATTCTGAACCATGACAAGTTACACACTGACACTTAGTCAGGGAATCATTATTGTCATATTGTAAAGGTATATCCCTTTAGCTTTATTTTCCAATGCATTGACGGCAAATATGAAGACATAAACCTTCAAAAGTTTGCCATAGGTAACAGCTGGAGTGGAAAACAGCAGACCACAAGATTATGCAACCAGTTTGACTTTTTTTTCCATTTCATTTTACTTTCTTTTTGACTCTACTGCAGCTCTATAATTAGGTTTGGGCTTTTGTTAGGTATAGAATTGAGTGATTACATTTAGCCACCAAACCATGAGTTCATAGGTTTAAGGGAAAGAACATTAAAATACACACTTTCAAATTAAACCTTAAACCTTTGCAAACTTTTACCATCTGCAACACACTTCTTTGATTTTACCTTGGTTACCCAGGTTTACACATCCTTGGTTACCATGGGTACACGTTCTGCAACCATAACAACACCTGTGGAGCCTTTTAACCCACAGTGTCATTGCACGGTTTTCTGATTTCAATGATCTCTGGTTTGGTCCTATTGAAGTGCCTTGAAGATTGAAAAATATAAACTACAACTACGGTTACCTGCTGCTTCATGACAAGCTTGTGGGTCTTTACTAAGCCTCAGTGGGTGAGGAGTTAGAATTGAGAACAGGTTGCTTCAGCATGTTGACATGTGTGTAGTTTCTAAATCCTGCAATACACAGCAACGTTTGCTAAGCTATGAGATATTCACAGTTCGGCAGGGCAGTGGTACAAATTCTCATATAATTTTCATTGTGTTGCTTATTTAAGAATAAACATAAATAATTATGTTCCATGTCTATGTTTCCACACATATGATAAAGTAGTAATTAATATATATTGACATATTATTGCACGAGTACTCAGTTCTCATAGCTTGCATGATACCTGCAATTTTGATTATATAGTTAGTGCTTTGCACATGAGCAGCGAACTCCATTTTTTATCAGTAACACATTTATCAAGACTTATCAAGCCACATTACTCAATTGGGGTAATGTGGTAATTACTTGTTTTGTTTTGTTTTATATACGTAGATTAGTCTATCACACAAACATACACTCTCACTCGCAATGATACATGAGGGGACTTTTTTGAGGTTAACTTTTCCCCGTATGTTCCCCGGGTGTAACATCATTACCTTGAAAGAAGAAGAAAAAACACTCCGACAGAAAAATATATTGCCACCAGTCAGCACCCAATGAGGTACACAAAGGACACTTGTGATGACAACACAGAACATCTCACTAAGTTGCACATATACAAAAGCTGTGACAGAGATGTGGAAACCCACAGTCGAAAAGGGGGAAAGAAAGATTTAGATGTGTACTGCAAATAGAGATTGTTTTCATGGTTACTGGGCAGTTAACAGAAACAGTGTCCACCACTGATGGAAGTCTCTCAGTGTGCAGCACAGATAGCAGTCGTAGATAACCAGTTACCTCTTCCTGTTACGTGCAGTGACAAGTGCACTTTCCATGACGAGATAGTTGAAAAATCTCTGCTTGATTCACAGTGAATGTAAATCTCATTGATGTGACCTGTTTTCCTGCCTTTGGTCTTTTGTTCTCTTACTGTCACGGTCTTCTGAAGCATCATCTTGACTCTGCATCTTCATATTTTCTCATATTCTCACAGACAAATGAGGAGACACATGGAGACAGACAAATCACACACACATGTAGGCAGGAAGAGGATGAGAGAATCCAAGTTCATGTCCCTTCAGCATCTAGAGTAAACAAAAGTTTAAGTAAAAGCAGATGCGATGTGAGTTTTTCTGTGTGCACAGGGTGAATGTGTGTAGGCAGGGTGCACTGACCTATTTAAAAGTTTTCTGTTCATTCATGTCTGTGCCTCACAGACATGAAAGAAGAGTGTCAGCCTATGACAATCAGTTGCAACTTCATCTGCAGCTGTATTATTATATACTTTAGTGCTAACATATGGCAAGATCCACTTATT
>NW_005187535.1:990032-1016007 GCF_000239375.1 Pundamilia nyererei | reverse complement strand
TTGGTCATAACTTCTCACTAATACTGTAAAAGAGGAAGATTTTGTTATTTTGAAAACGGCTTCAGTTCAGCCTGTGAAAACAGCAGGCTTCAAATATAACATTGGCTTGAGAAGCAATAATTGTAAGAGTAAAAGTGGAGGTTTTAATTGCGCTGGCCATTTACAAAAAAGAAGCACTTTTAGTTGTTTTATGAGAACTGTAACTAAAAATAACTGTTAAAATAAGTGATCGGTGACTTGTTTTTAGAAGGACTTTGCTGGAAGTCAGAATCCTACTGTTTTCTGAGAAATTCTGAGATTAATATTTCTTTTTACAATAATAAATATCCCTGAACTATCCCTTAGTTATGCTGCTATAGCTGTGGGCTGCTCGGGAACTTCAGTTATGCACTTCCAACTAACTCTTCTTTCCCCCGGAGTCTGTGTTTCATGCTTGTTTCTCCATAGTTTCCTCTTTCTTCTTCTCTTTACCCTCATCCCCCAGAGATGGCTGCCTGTGACAAGCACCTTGACGCACACATAGGCAGCACTGCAGGGTGAGCATCCATGTATTTAGAATACCAAAACACAAAAACACTAAATCACACTCTCACGCTTCCGTAATTTTTCAGTCTCCAGTTCAGTTCAGCTCTCCTCATCTGGTCTGAACTGGCTACTAAAATAGGGAGCACATTATTAGACAATCAGTCCCAGCTTCTCTGCCAGCCACCCTAGCACTGCCCCGGGGCAGAGACTTCTGTAACAGGGTTTGTGCTTCGTCATAGCGGATGATATACTTGTTGGGGTTTTCTCGCCTTATCTTGCAAAATCAAGCACCTTCAGGCAACTACTGTTGTGAATTGGAGCTATAAAAATATACTGAACTGAATTAACTGGATTGTCCTGTGTTTTTATGACTCTGAGTCATACCTGTCAATCATGTGGTATTAAAGTCAACAAACAAAGGACTGAAACTTGACATAATACATAATATTGAATATAATTTATGATTTTGTTCTGGTTTTGCTTTAATTTGGCTATGGATTGTTCTAGACTTTTTCACCATGGACTCCCCTCCTACTTGAGAGTTTGCCCAACCACTCTACATGTGTTTTGTGAACTTAGAGAAGGCATTTGACCTTGTCCTTCGGGGGTCCTGTGGGGGTGCTCCAGGGGTATGGCGTGTCTGGTCCATTGCTACAGGCCATTCAATCCTTATACAACCGCTGCAAGAGCTTGATCCGCATAGCTGGCAATAAGTTGGACTCGTTCCTGGTGGGTGATGGGCTCCACCAGGGTTGCCCTTTGTCACCGATTCTGTTCATAATTTTTATGGACAGAATTTCTAGGCGTAGCCAAGTGGCAGAAGGCTTTCACTTTGGTGGTCTCAGAATCTCATCTCTGCTTTTCGTGGATGATGTGGTTCTGTTGGCTTCGTCGGGTGATGGCCTCCAGCTCACTTTGGAACAGTTCGCAGCCGAGTGTGAAGCGGTGGGAATGAGAATCAGCACCTCCAAGGCCATGGTCCTCAGGGTGGAGTGTCCCAGAGACGAGTTCTTGCCCCAAGTGGAAGAGTTTAAGTATCTCGGGGTCTTGTTTACAAGTGACGGGAGAAGGAGCAAGAGATCGGGCATCTGACAAGGTAAGCGGAAGAAGATGGATGGATTTTTCACCATTTGGAAATCCCAATCAGAGGGATGAAGTTCATGTCCAAAAAAGTAGTATAGAGAACACAAGCAAAGGAAAACAGACACAGAAATTCTAAATTTTAATTTCAGGATAGAAGTCACACATGGGAAAAGAGGGAACATAAGGAAGCAGGACTGTATCTACTGAGAAGAGTGACTGGATACAACACAAGCGTTACAGAATGGGGTTGTTTGGCTTTTGAGATTATATAATACAGCTGTGCGGCTTGTTATATACAATTAACATTGCTTTGAAATGACAGCTCAAGAGTGAGAATATCCTATTTTGTTAAATTGCTGTTGTCTCAACTCTTCACTCCTCGTGTCTTTCTCACCTCTGCTGGGAGGTGAGGAGAGGGAAAAAAAGGATTTACAATCAAGGTGGTGCAATTTAAGAAATGAGAAGAGGGAGCTCTCTCACATTTGGTGAGTAGGTGTAAAACTTGGGTGACAAATTTTGCAAAGTGATTAGAACCAAAATCCCCAAAGCACTAGCTAAAGGAAGCTAACATTTCTTGTAGCAATGAAGGAAGCTTTGGGAATGTGTAACCCTTTAATATTAAGCCAGAGTCATTTGATCAGAGCAGCTTTAATAGCCTTTTGTCATGTTTAAATGATTGATTAATTAACAGCTTGATTGTGAAAGAAAACCAAAGTGCAACATGAGCAATAAATAGAAGATGTTATCTAAACTTTATTTTAAATATAAAATTGTATTTGCGTTTATGAAGGATATGTGCATAGATGTATGTGAAAGACTGAAGTAGCCATTGCGACATCACCCTCTGGTTTTTGAGAACCAAAACCTTAAGAAGAGTTTGGTCATCTCCATGACAACTGCATAAACTTAGCAATTGTGGTTTACTGACAGAGAAATCTAGATAAGCAGGCAGATGAATATGAAAATAAAGTTTTAATTAATTTAAATTTTGTCAGGAAATCCTGAAGCTTGCAATTTGGTCTGCGGTCGCTATAACTGAAAAATAGAAAGTATCATATGTATCTTAAGTTAGGGGTTTGAAAGCTTTGGCAGCTCACTCATGATGATGGGAGAGTTGTATTTTAAAAACATATCTCTGAAACAAATCATATATGCTGATAACAAATTTTAAATAAAAGAAAGCATCAAAACAGAATTCACTGCCATCCAGTCTGAAAGTAGAAGCTGCTCGAGTCTTACATCACAGTGGTGTGGTGGAAAGTTTCCTGTGGAAATTTTATAACGGCGTCCACTTACTCACACACACAGACACACACAGATGCAAGCACACACGGGATCTTTCCATATTGAAACAGACCAAACAGATCATAATCATATAGCTGCAGTTGCTGTTTACATCCTGAGACACATATCCCTTCTTTTTTTATTTCCCACCAGTCCACAGTACCTTTAGACCAAGTGTGTCTAGTTTGTCTTCTGTTTATGAAGCTTATAGTAGTATGGTTTTTAAAAAGTGGTTCCATATTGTAGTGCTCAGCTAACAATGTGCCAGAAAGGGCATCAGGCTTAAAAAAAATAACGCATCAGCCACATCAAACATGCAAAGTTACCCACTGTGGCAACCTCTTGTGAAAAAGGCAGCTGCCAAAAAAGCACCGCTGCATGAAACCTGAGTAAAGTCAAGAATAGTTCAAGCTAATGTGAGCTTTAACTTTAGAGCTTATCAGACTGTGCAAATTGTTACATATTGTAAAAAGTTTGGTTTAAATACTGTAACGCTACCTGTTATGGGCAAATAAACTTGTTTTTTCACGTGTCAGTATTGTAGATGATAGTTCAGTCCATAGCCATTACTTTAATGGTAGATATTCTGATAATAGCTGTTACAGTGATTGCAAAGAAAATAGCAGATTCCATTCAGTTCTGATTTTATTTTAGTGTTGCATTACACTCAATAATCAGAGCAATTTACAAAGTGCTTTGTAGTGATTTTAAAAAGGGTTATTTCTGTCTTAGACACAAACTTGTTTACCTGAATGTTGCTGGATTGGACAAGTGCAAGTATGAAAGCATGTAATGTACCGTACACGTTGTTTCACACTGACTGTGACCATCATTCTGTGTGCCTCCGCTTCTTTTGCTTTTATACCGTGTATTTTTAACCAGAAGTGCACCAACTTTTTTTCACATCTGTGGTTTCCTTTAAGCGCCACAGACGCAAGTGAAAGGAGGCAAGGTATACTGACACATACGCACACAAATATACACACTGTTGTGGTAAAGGTTCTGCAGTAATGTTTGTGTTTGATCTCCCACTGCACACGCAACGGTTTAGCCAAGTTATTGCTATGCAGAACGAAGTGTTGTCAAATTTGATGCGATTGAGAAGACCTTTTATGTGGTTAGAGTTTCAAATGAAGACGCAAAGGTCGTGATCACGGGTTGCCTTGACACCGGTTCGTATTTACGGAGCAAAGAGCACCAGCGCCAACTTTAAAGCGCAGCCGCAAGGAGCTGGTTGTGCTTTAATTTAAACCACTGCTGGCTGCTGCTGACAACAGCGGTCTCATTTTGTGTTACACCCACCTATGGTTGCCATAGTGTTAAATCTCTTCGACAAATATAATCTAGTTGAAAAGACGGGTTTTAATTCATCTTCGTTCAACTAATACAGACGTGTTTTCTGTGTTGCTGCACAGTATTTACTGAAGTCTTTTCCTTGACTAAGTAAACTGGATGACTAAATTTTTACTCTTTATGATTAAACAGAGTGGAATCACATCTTGGTCAAACATTAACAACCATGAATGCTATTTGCTTTACTAGTAAAACGATTAAAGCAGATCTCAGAGATGTGCACGTAGGTCTTGTCGGTCTTAAGTCTGAATGTGGGGTGACTGAAATGTAAAAACACTTCTAAAACCGAGAACAGGAAGCGCTAAAAGCTGAGAAGTGTGGATAGAGACAGGGCACATGCAAATTGGGATGCAAATTAAACTATTAGTCATTATTCAGAGTAACAGGATTGCACTTTATAGTCCTTTGCAGTTACTGTACAGCCTGTTCGTTAAAACTTTTATCCCTACAAACGATCGCCTCCTCTTGAAACCAAAGCTGATAAGATCCGCGAGAGAAAACCAAAACATTACATAACATTAAAAAAGTTTAGTAGAGCATGTGTTCTCTAGGCTTCATTCACCTAGTTATTCACTGAGAGGACTTTAACATACATAACTTAAATTTGCTAAATAATGATTTCTGCACACTATGAGCCCCAACAAGTCAACAGATCTACCAAAAAAGGCTACTTTTGGCTTGGAAATTACAATAGTAAATGGACTGGTTCTTATATGCCACTTTTCTACTTTAATAAGCAACAAATTTACAACAAAATTAAAGTAAATAGGCCACAGTTGCACAGTACGGGCCTTATACTGTGACAGAGAGAATACAGAAATACGTGGGAAATCATGTGCCTGACTGGTGTTTTTGTTCTCTGACAGGTGGATAATGGAAGGAGTGAACAGAAGGATTGATTTCCTGAAGCAGGCTTGAATTAGTCTGAGGGGAAAGGAGCTCCGCCACCTCAGTAGTGTGGGCTGGAGCGGGTGAGCTGGGTGCTCCATAATGGAGAGCAGTTTGTGACATACTGTCCCTCACCTCCTGTCCCTCACAAATGCCTCAAAATTCTGACCAGTGATGGTTCCAGTCATGTGGATTAGTTTGTTGATCCTGCTGGCATTTCTGGCACTGATGATGTTCCCTGCTGTTCCCCAGCAGACAACAGCAAAGCAGATGGCACTCACTACCACAGACTTCCAAGCATGTCACTTTACTTTATACAACGTGTCTCATTCAACCTTCCACACACATTCATTCATTCAAACACTTTTTTAAAATATCTGATTGTTTTCTATTCAAAATTCACACTCAACTCAGGACTCGTGGTTTTATTATCTTGCTCATGGATTTTTTGGCATGCAGACTGAAGCATCCAGGGATTGACCCACCAACCTTCTGATCAGTAGATGACCTGCTCCTATCCTTTAAATGTTTTAGTACCTTTTCTAAATTGGTTGGATTAAACTGCTGTGTAGGGATGGTAATCAAGAACTAGTTCTTGTAGAGAACTGGTTCCCAGTAGTCCATTTCCTTGGAATTGTTAGTCTGCTTGCCTGTTGATCCCACTTATTAGTTCCAGTCACACTTAAATCAGTGTGTGTTCAGTTTTGTGTCAAATAGCAAATGAAAATAGCAGCACAGTCTACAGCAGGGGTGTCAAACTCAAATTCACAATGGGCCAAAATTCAAAACTGGAACAAGGTCGCGGGCTAACATTAATATTTATTGGAAAAAAAATCTTCCTCCAGATTTAAGAATGAATCTCTTCTTATGGACTCAAACAAGTTTTGCTGAAAAACTGAATATGGAACAAGCAAAGCTTAATACTAAACAATATATATATTAGCTGTATAATACCAGTAGGCCAGCTCTAATAATAATTTGGTATGGCTTCGCGGGCCAAAGGTAATTAGGCCAGATTTTGACACCTATGGTCTACAGCGTGATATGGACATGACTTATTATAACATTATGTATTTTTAGTGCGCAAAATGGTAAGAGTGTGATCATAAAGTGCAAACTGCAACCAGGACAAAAATATCTGCAATCTACTAAATGCAACTTTGCCTTATTGCAAGCATGCGCACAGACAGCTTTCTAACGCTCAGCTAGCCAAACAGCATGCTAACACTAAGCTAGCCAACACCCCGAGTGAATGCCGACCACAGCCGAGCAGTTAGACCTGAACTTCAACAGGTAACCAACTGATGAGCAGTCAGGTTGCTGAATCTGTTTACAAACTAAACACCAGCAACATGCACAAACATCAACACACACATTTTGTACAAATGTAATGTTTTCGATATGCTGCTTAGCAATGGTGGTGACTGTCAAAGCAGAAACCAGTGAGACTATAATGGAATCAGAGTCACTAAATTCTTATTAATTCCCATCTCTACTGCTGTGTAGAGATATTTTAGATGGTGATGGTGTTTACCAATTGCCTTTTCAAATTAAATAACACAGTCACTGATATAATCATTACTTGATCAGACCTCATTTAATTTGCTTCTGATAAGCATTATTATCAAGACAACTTGACATTTCCTGCACAGGCAGAGCAACACTTTTCATGCTTCTGCAAGTACTAACATGGTGATGGTCAACAACACAGCAGCCTAACGCACTCGTGTTTTTACAGCTTTACTGTTGGAACACCAAGGTCAATAAAACACAACCTGAGGAGGTAAAAATATAATGGATCACACATCGAACAACTCAACAAATTCATATATCATTCATCTGGATCAGAAAAAAAATAATTATTATGCAGTTTACAGGACTAGTCTCTCTACAGGGATTACTGATTTTTCCTCAGAAAACATTTCAGTTCATTTATACAAGATGATTTAGTGAGATTAGCATACACAGTATATTGTTGTAACATCCTGTTGTACAAACAGGAATGTCTTATTGACACTAAGTGAGATCAGACAGCGTTTGTTAGTCTGCGCTCTGGTATTCATCCTAGCTCTGGAGCCAACACTGTACAGGAACTCCATTCATTATCGCAACATTAGTTGGCCTTCCTATGCCCTAAAGAAAATGTTTTTTGTTTATTTTTTTCCCTTTCCTGCTAACTGCAGCCACTTTACAGCTTATCCAGGTTCACCGGAGGGAAACCCTAGCAACAAACTTGCCAGGCACCCCTTTTCCACCTATTATTTCCTCTCCCGTCATAGGTTCCTTCCTGAATGAGAGGGATTTACAGCTGGAAGATTACATTTCTCTATCCAAAACCAGTCACATTTCTCACTGTTGAAAGGAAAACTAATATTTGGGTGTGTTTTCTTCTCTGTGTGCACTGCTATAACCTTTTTGTTTTATCCTCTACTCACCTCTTAAGACTAGCATAAGCAATGTGTGGTCCAGGATAGACGTAGGACGCCTGTCCAAGCCTCCTCGAATGTAAACCAATATGATGCTTCTTAAATTGTGACAAACTCTCTGTTTGAATGTGTGCACACATCACTTTGGTGGGACGTCAGCTGGAGCCCTATGAACTTCTCTGTTTATATCAGGATCCATTACGTAACATGTGTCTATGTCTATTTAACATGTATACAAAGACATACAGAGAAAGAGAGGGATAAGATTTAATAGAGAGTTTGTACTATCAGAGTTTGCACTATTTCACTAAAGATGTCTTCTCCTCTTTTCCACCTAAATGAATCTTTATCAGCCTGCATTTGAGGGAAAAAGTCTTCCTCAGCTATCATGTTTATTGCTTTTATTTTGTCTTCTTCTTATTCCCTCTCTTGGCCTCTCTGTGAAGTGAGGGGGCGGAATGAGATGATAGAGGGCAGATGTTTCCTCCCCAGCTTTGAAGAAGCTTGTAAAGATCAGGAGAGAAACTATCACTATCGGGGTATACGCCACAGAGGCTGGGCGTTTTTACGAGGGAACCCACAATCGTGTGCAGCAGATAAAGAGTTGATTCTGGCAACAGTTTTGGAAATGGTAGCTCACTGCTCAACCTTGTGCTGCAGCTGCAAAACCTAAATGTCAACCTAACACCTCATTACGCAAGAGCTGCTTTAACGTTTTTATAACAGCGCAACCACTGATGCATCCTTTTGCAACATGTGTTTGAACACACAGCACTTTGTTCAAGAGGGAGTGGCAGTCCTTCTGTACACAAAGCGCTGCCATGATCAGGCTGTCTTCTTGTAGCCATACGGAAATTAATACTGTGATAGTGCAGTGCGTCACCTGGCACTCCTTTGGCTAAGGGTGCGAGGCCTCAGGTTGCTCTTAATTGCCCCAATGGAGATGTATGTGTGCAGTAAATCCACATACTACCACATTGTGGTCAAGGAAGTGACTGGGAAGTGATACCATGGTCACAAGGCAATCTCATGCCAAAATGATGACTTGAAAACCTTGTGTTTAGGGATTTACGTGAAAACCTTGGGTTTCACAATTTTTTAAAAGCAAGGTGCTGCTATTATAACACTTTCTTCTGTAACTCGCACTATTAGTGCTGAAACATACACAAGTGAAAATACAAAATGAAGGCGAACAAGCCCAAAACTCCAGAATACTGAAAAAAACTGCCAAGCATTCCAAAAGGGGAAATACATGCAAAAAAAAAAGCACATAAACAAATATGCTTCCCTGGAAATGCTCCATGGTGCACAAGGGAGTCAATGACACAATATGACCTCGTGGCAACTTAGAAACTTAGGAGTTCAGACTCAAAGGTCTATTTACAGTTGGTCTTGCAATTACACTTTAACACAAGCTCAGTGTGCTGTGACAAACTAATTTGAATTGAAAGGATCAAATGACTTTTTTTTCAGGAACTGGTTTTGTAATTGACAATAGGTAAAATAAAATAGTAATCAAGTTATCCCAACATGCAGCTGCTCACAATTACAGATGTTCAGATATGAAACTGCGCATGTTTTTTGCATAAATGTTGCTAACACATGTTGAAAATTTATGTTTTTACTTTTGTATATATTAATATCAAAAATTAAAGTAACAAAAGAGCAATTTTAGAATTTAAAAAAAAAACACTGTTCATGTGATGTCCAAATTAAGCACATTGTCACTTCCTCTTAGGTCCCAGAAAAAGGAGATGTAATAGTCATGCTGTCATTGCTGAGAGCATTTTTTTTATATAGTTGCATGCTCATTCTTTTTAAACTTATGACCATGCCATCACTGAAACAACTGTGGGAAGCTCTTTAGATGTGGACACAAATCTAAACTGATGGGAATTCACCAAGCAAAGGTCACGACCGTGTGACATTACAAAAACACATTCTTGGCCCAGACTCGTGAGAATTCATATGCTAACTATGACAAATCTGTGCCACTGGTCAAGTGGCTCAAAGAACAAATAATGACGTGAAGACATTTCATGTTTTAAAATGTTAAAAGTCCGTCTCTCTCCGACTTTGTCATGGTCCCCGTGTCTGCTCGGCCAGCTCCAAAAGGCCACATGTGTTTGGTGTACATTCTCCTCTTTCCTCCCCGCCAGGGCGGAGCTCACTGCAGGCTTCCGCCCTTGGCACACACCTGCATCTCGTCAGGCTCTGATTACGGGTTGGACTCTTAAGGCCGGGACGCAGACAGCCTCACCGCTGGATGATTATGCTAGACACATTAGTGAACCTCTGCCTTGAATCCTTAAGTTTTGTAAACTTGCTGCGATCTCTGTGTAACCTTATTTTCTCCTGTGCACAGTTTTCCCCGGACCCGTGACTAACCTGTTGTTTCAACCACTGTAAAGAAGAAGAGCTAGCATGTGTGTGACTCCAATCCCGGACTTCCCTTTCGGACCTAGGACCCCCGTTCCCCTCACTGTATATATCTGCACCTGGTGATTGTGTAAATAAATGTTGTTTTCCCCTGAACTCTGCTCTGCGCCTGAGTCCTACTACACCGCATGACAGACTTCGTAATACTATGAAGGAGTAAAAACACGTTACTGAACATTATAAAATCTTTAAACTCTGTAATGGAAGATGTTTTTTTCATATTTGGTCGGTTATGAATTGGTGACATCTTTGGTACTTATGAAATTTCTTCCACACTACATATAGTATGAGTCTGGGAACACACAGATGTGAACAGGCTGCTGCACAGCTGCTAGGTTGTAATTTTACTTTGGGGTTTTTTTCAGCTATTTTTTCTGTGCATTTTGGTATTTTTTGTCATTTGTGGATCTGAATCTGAAATATATTTCCTCCCATGTGGTTGTCTTGTATGTTTTTCCCCTTCAGAAGGCACCCTAATGTCTACACGGTCATTTTTACAAGCAATTTTTAGACTCTTGGATATCAAATGAGTGGTTTAACTGTTTATGATTGCATTATTATAGCTCAAAACGTGCATAGTCCTAATATAAGTACACTTCAGAAAAAAAATATTTCTTCTAATACAGATTAGACAATTTTGTTTAATATGGTATACAGTGATTTGATTCTTAACAAAGGCTTTTATAATGTTTTGTACATTAGATCAGGAACGTTTCTATCTTGTATCGTTGCATTTTGACAGTGTAAGCTAAGGAGAGGACAAGAAGGGAGGAGGACAGTGTGCAGATGCATTCCAGTGGAATTAAAAACTCCCACACATACATGCTGTTAGCTGTCAGTCGATGCAGAGTTCCAGTAAAAGCTTCCTGAAAGCTGATACGAGACAACAATAATAGTAGGAGTAAAAATTTTCTGCAAAATATGAAAATTAACCCAACATGCCTAGTAATGCCAAATGTTTAAATCTCAGCATAATTTGCTTAATCAAACATCAATGTAGATGAATCTATTTATTATTTTCTCTGGTTTCTTTCAATTAAACGCCAGAGCGTCGTCAGCATTACGATCCATTCTTGCACAAGGTGTAAGCACTGCATAGATGTTTACCAACGAGACACGCTGGGTTTTCTTAAGCTGCAAACAAAACAAAAAAAGCAAGATAGTATTAGAATCTAAAAGAAAGAGATCATTTGTAGTCATGAAACCGCTCACTTTAACTCAGCTCACCTCTTATGATCACTCTGGTTGTAGCCTCAGTGGAGCCAATGTGGTTTGTGGCCACACATTTGTATGTTCCACTGTCGCTTTGTTTAACTTTGGCTATCAGGAGCTTTCCGTCATTTGTGAGCTCTGCTGTGGGGGACAGGCTGGGCCGGCCCACCCGACTCCATGTGAACTGAATGGGATGAGTGCCGTGGGCAAGGCATTGCAACTGCAGTGCATCTCCGGGTTGGAGCCTCACCTGATCGGGTAGGATGGTGGTGTATGGGGGTGCTGTGTGGAGAGGAGAAAGATACAATTTTGCTTACCATGAGCAGTGGCGAGGACTCTGGATGTGTGGGATCTGTGTTTAAATATCCTTATGTCCACTCACTCTCCACCTCCATATCTGAGTAAGCTTCACTGTAGCCATGTATGTTAGTCGCGTTACAGATGTATTGTCCCGAGTCTTGGCGCCCCACGCTGGTTAGTGTTAGAACTCCACCATTAACTGTGTGTTTCCATGGCAGTGGAGCTCGTAGCTTGGACCAGGTGATAAGAGGAGGAGGGGAACCTAAAAGGGAAGACCAGATTTGAAGGGCAGAATGAAAACTGAGAAGCAGAACTATGAGTCATCTAAAATATGAGCATTATAGGCATCTTACCACTGGCCTGACACTCTATTGTGACTGTATGTCCCTCCACTGCCGTAATTTCAGTAGTGGTCACTGAAGCTACCGGCGACCCGGGCTCCCTCTCGACAATGATTTCAATTTTGGCCTCAGTCATCCCCTCAGTGTTTTCAGCGAGGCAAATATAAACTCCCGAGTCATCTGGATGTATCGCAGGAAACTGAGAAAACAGAATATCATTTTCTTTTTCATTCATTTGAACTATTTTTCTATCCTAAATGTGAAAATCAGTTTAACCAAAACTTGAGCACAAGTTAGTATTTCACCTTGATGGTGTTGACATCATTTTCTTCAGCGGTAACCAGCTTCAGGGTGGAGCCTTGGCGTTTCCAGGACAGCGTGGGATTTGGCCTGCCTTGGGCACGGCATTCCACCGACACGGCCTCACCTTTCCTGACTCTCAGCGGCCCCGAAGGCGTTAGTCGTACTTTAGGTGCGTCTAAAAGCAAGAAAGGGATACACTACACATACTGAAAACTCTAAATATGCCTTTTTTCCACAGCAAACAGTTGGTTATGTATGCCTACAGCACTGTAATACGTAGTTTGCTCCTATATGATGTTGGTGCCAGTGCAGAGCCAGTTCTGCTTTGGTTCCTTTAAAAGAACCAGCCCACATTTCAATATAATGTTACATAGAATTCAATAGCAGAGCTTAAACTAATTTGGGAAGAAAATCATGGCGTATCTTTGAGAGAATTTGTGGAGATAGCGGTTACCATAGCTACTGTTTCCAGCGTCGGGTCCCAACGCTGTCTGATCTCACCACCAGCACCGGTCTTTTTACTCAGTGAAACCCTAAATATTTTATTTTTAACATCAATTTTTTCCTAAAGTTTCATTAAATACTAATTTACCCTTCATTAACAAAGGTTATAGTAAATTTTTACAGGGTTATGTGTCATTGAAAACATCTGTATATAAAATGTGTTTCCAGGGAACCCACGCTTTCTGGTTTTGCACAGTTGGGAAAAACTGGACTTTGAATACAAGCTCACATTTGACGGTCAGCATAACGCTGGCGGTGCTGCGGCCGGCAGCGGAGGACACCATACAGCGGTACTGCCCGTGGTTTCCAGGTACAGCGCTAGTAACCGTGAGCACAGACCCATCAGGACCGACTTTTATGTTGTCTACAGGGAAACAGGGAGACTTAAGTTAGACCTTACAAATGCTGTACAATAGTGATTGTTTTAACATGTTGTCTGTCCTGACCTGGTAATGCTTGGTTGTTGGCCTTTTTCCACTGTACCTCGAGTGGCCGTGGGTTAGAGTCTGTCAGTTTTACATTGCACCTAAAACTGACAGACTCTCCTTTGCGCACAGTAGCAGCTCGTGGCTCCACTGAGATGACGGGAGCCTGACCAGCCACTGCACAGAGAAA
The DNA here is from genome assembly GCF_000239375.1 of Pundamilia nyererei. NCBI lineage: Eukaryota > Metazoa > Chordata > Actinopteri > Cichliformes > Cichlidae > Pundamilia > Pundamilia nyererei. Next base: position 1,002,734 of record NW_005187535.1, on the reverse strand, counting down.
CACAACTATCAGCACACAGTAAATACATACTTTAATTAAATAAACTTTGTGGCCACACACTTTATTTATTATTTTAAGTATTTTAAGTAATGAATCTGCAATGACTTATAGTTCAGGCAGTCTTTTTTCTCAGAATATAAACATAATAGGGCTTTCATTGTTAATTCAGTTATATTCTATTTAGGAAATACTTGGCTTGGACATTAAATGTAGGTTGCAGTGTTTGTGCTGCTTTACGGTCATATTAGCAACAGGTCACTGAGGTTACTGTAGAGTTTAATGACTCCTGGCCAGTGTTCATGTTCACAGTTCAGAACACAGTTCACATTCAGTGTTAATTAAATTGCTGTTCCTGTAGCTATACTAGCTTTTGATGTAGTGTCAGCATATTGCAAAGAGCTCTAGATTTTATTACAAAATTCAAAAAATAAACCAGGTTATTTATAGTCACTTTGTGTGAATGATTAGTTGTTATTATTATTATTAAGTCATCCAAACTAATATAAAGTACATTTATAAAGTGCAGATTCTCTGTCATGTTCATTTTACTGCTCAATTTAGGTAATGGCTTATTTCAATTCTTTGTTCTTGCATTTTTCTAGGAACTGAGTTTGAATACTTATACTGCGTGTAAGAATACACGTACGTCTTTGTGAACCTTTTGACACATCTGGGTAAAACACAGAGTACACAAACGCGAGCCCAAAGCAAACAACCCGAACAAATACTCAGACTGAACGGGCAGTCGATGACGAAACAACAATGTACAAAAGATGATGTATTTTTCTCAATGAAGACTTTGCTGAATAACATCAGAACATTGTTAGATGTGTTTAATTTATCTAAATCACACGTGGAGTTTGAGATAGCTGTCCCTTATATTTAAGTCTGGGGAGAAAAAAGTCTGTTTCAACATGTCTGTGAAGGTTCTCAGTCATCCAGGTCATCGTAGTCAAAGGAGCTTGCAAAGAAAAGCGTCTGGACTTCTTTAAGTTACTTGAAGACGTTTCACCTCTCATCCGAGAAGCTTCTTCAGTTCTAAGGTCAAATGGTGGAGAGTCCCAGATATAAACCTAGTGGGAGTGACCCCCGCACAGAGGGACAAAAGGACCCCATGATGATTTCAACATGTTTGTTTCAACAGTTAATGCCTTTCAGTATTTTGCTTAGAAAGTACTTTTATTCCAATGGGAACTACTGCAGTCTGTGAATAATCCCCAGTGAATCTTGCAGGTATTTTTATTCCAGTGGGTTCAATCTTGTTTCAGTTAGGCCTTTAAAGTACTTAAACAGACATTGTGTTGCCATCTTCCAACAAATGCCTTTCTCCTCTTTCATTAAATCAAATGAAATGACTCACCTGAGTATATTAGAGAGAACAGGATCAGAGCCCCACGTGATAAATCCATGATGAACACAGAGCAGACTAACTTTCTCTGCTGTGCAACCTCGCTGTCTGTCTTTCTGTCTGTGCCTCTTATCACTTTCAACCTTTAACCCCTTACCAACCCCTTACCCTATTCAAATATCCTCTACAAATGCCAGTTAGCTATTAAACGGTTATATTTTTACAATCTTTTTCAGTTAATTATTTTCTGATTCTGGTGACCTGAATGATATATCTTTTGAGCCAAGACCACGCCAACTAAAACAACTAATTTCACACAGTTGACAAGCACTGAACTTGCAGGAGATATATGGGGAAAAGCACCGGAATTAGATTTAGTGAGTGTTTTATTAATTATTTATAAGTCTGTCGAACTACAGGAGGACTGTGATTTTACTGCTATGCCTTAGAGGATTATTCTGCTTTCCAAGAAAATAACATTCCTGCAGTGAAAAGCCTCCGTGTGTCTGTATTGATTGGTGAGCTTGGTGATAGTGGCTGATGAAACTGATTTTTCAGGACTGTGAAAACAGAGCTGCCCTTGTTTTTGTACTGTGTGCAGATAATGACAGTCATTTATATGGAATGTCACCAGATATCACTCATAAGAACAATATTGTTTGTCGTATTAGATAAGCTCATATCAACATTTTAATATGTAACTCTAATAGAACTACTGTTGGAATAATAAGCTGGTGGTTTTTATTGGATAAAATATAAAATGCCATGTAGCAAATAATGAGTGACATATTTACAGATCAACAAATTACTGTAACTAAAGAATAATAAAAACTGTTTTAAATTACTTGAATACTAAAAAACTAACATTCCACGGTATCAGCATGGTCATTTAGCATACAAATTATTGATTACACTGTGTAGCACTCACTTCATTATCAGATATTTCACAGAAACAGTCCACCCTGGCAGCTCTCACTCTCTAACGTAATCAGTTTGTCCTCTTACTCAAATGTCTTTTGAGGACTGATTTTCTAATCCTGGAAGAAGAGATTTTCACAACATTCTCCTGTTTTGAAATGAACATTAAATTAGCCAAAACATTAAAACCGGGATCAGTATACAGTTCTGATCTGGATGATGTGATTGCAGTTATATGGGAACGTCTGATTCACTTTTTCAGTGAATTCAGTTCTGCAGTTAATCAATCCGTATGCTTTAGTTTGGCACAAAGAAGTCACAACTTCTTTTTATACTAACCTGTGTGTGTTCAGCTGAAATCCTTGTCAGACAAACACACTACCGGTCAAAAGTTTGGACACACTTTCTCATTTAATGGTTTTTCTTTATTTTTATGACTATTTACATTGTAGATCCTCACTGAAGGCATCAAAACTACGAATGAACACATATGGAAGAATGTAGTGAACAAAAACGTGTGAAATAACTTAAGCATATTTTATATTTTTGGATTCTTAAAAACAGCCACACTTTGCTTTGATTACTGCTTTGCACACCCTTGCCATTCCCTCGATGAGCTTCATGAGGTAGTCACCTGACATGGTTTTCCAACAGTCCTCTAGGAGTTCCCAGAGATGCTGAGCATTTGTTGGCCCTTCTGCCTTCACTCTGCGGTCCATCTCATCCCAAACCATCCTGATCGGGTTTAGGTCAGGTTACTGTGGAGGCCAGACCATCACTCTCCCTCTTGGTCAAATAGCCCTTACACAGCCTGGAGGTTGTCCTGTTGAATAATACATGACGGTCCAACTGAATGCAAACCTGATGGGATGGCATGTTGCTGTAGGATGCTTTGGTAGCCATGCTGGTTCAATCTGTCTTCAATTTTGAATAAATCCCCAACAGTGTCACCAGCAAAGCACCCGCACACCATCACACCTCCTCCATTCTTTATGGTGGGAACCATGCATGTAGAGACCATCTGTTCACCTTCCTTTTCTGTGTCGCACAAAGACACGGCAGGTGGAACCGAAGATCTCAAACTAGGGCTCATCAGACCAAAACACAGATTTCTACTCGTCTATGTGTTTCTTGGCCCAAACAATTCTCTTCTGCTTGTTGCTTTTCCTTAGTAGTGTTTTCTTAGCGGCTATTAGACCATAAAGGCCTGATTCACGCAGTCTCCTCTGAACAGCTGATGCAGAGATGTGTGTGCTACTGGAACTCTGAGTGGCATTGATCTGGGCTCTAATCTGAGTTGCTGCAATTTCTGAAACTGGTTACTCAGATGAATTATCCACAGCAGCGGTGGTGATTCTTGATCTTTCCTGGGGCGGTGCTCACGTGAGCCAGTTTTGTCGTAGCGCTTGATGGATTTTGCGACTGCGCTTTGGGACACACTCAAAGTTTTAGCAATTTTCCAGACTGACTGACCTTTAGTTCTTAAAGTAATGATGGACTGTCATTTGTCTTTACTTAGATTGGTTCTTGCCATAATATGAATTATAACAGCTGTCAAACAGGGCTGTCAGCTGTGCACCAACCTGACTTCTGCACAGCACAACTGATTGTGCTCATCTGCTATTTTGAAGAATCTAAAATATAAAACACAAGTTTTGAGTTATTTATCAGTTTTTTCTTTGCTACATAATTCCATATATCTTGCTTCATATATTTGAAGTCTTCAGTATCTACATTGTACAAAGTAGTAAAAATAAAAAAATAAAAAAACGTCAAATGAGAAGGTGTGTCCAAACTTTTGACTGGTAGTGTATAAGAGATATATTTCATGATTGTAAAACATATTACCATGGTTATTTTACTGGATCAGGATAAACAAAGATCACGTTTTGGACAAGATCACTAGTCCAAAATCTATATACAAAGAATCTCCAAGAATAAATAATAAGAATTTGATTTGCTGACATTCACCACAGTGACTTTTTTTAAAGTCTGAATAAATAAAGAAAAGAGACGCCAAGAGACAATAAAATTTTGTGAGTATACATGACCTGGTTACAAAGTCCCCAGATGCCAATTTAGATGCAGTGACATGTGAATGCCCTCTAGTGGTGTGGAGAGTGGATTGCGCACAGAATTGCACACATTCTAGACCACAACCACAGGGGTTGTGGTCTAGAATGAGACCACAACCCCCCTTTCCTCATAATGGTTAAGTAAAAATAATTACCTGTTTAAAGATGAGAGAATTTGAATTTATTGAAATCATATTATACTAAGTTTGTGTCCAAAGCGACTCCACAGAAACTTGTTGAATGACAACGGCTTTATTTGTTAAGGGATGTTTGTCTTGTTATGTGCTTTTATAAAAAGAAAGAAAGATACAATCATAGCTTCAAAACCTAAAAAGAACAGCATGCATCTTTTGCTTTATTAATAGGCTACAGCGTTAAGATGAAAGGTCCACATCTGGTTTAACACCACATGCAGGCTCTAGTCCTTTTTTTAAGTTATTTTCATTTTTATGATTAAAAAGATAGTAGTGTCAGCACAATTAAAATGTGAGAGGTTAAAAGAGAATCCCAGAAAGAGGTGTACAAAAGCACCACAAATCCAAATAAAAGAAAAGTTTGGGGGAAGATCTGTCCGTGTTCGCTTGTGACGCCACTTGACGCTGGCCTAGTGGGGAAGGGATAGTAGTAGTACGTAGTACCCGGTCAGGTTCACAGTCCATCACACACATCACTGATCGCTCCCCATCAAGCTAAAATACCTATGATGAAATTCTAATCGATACTGTAGAAGGAGTAAAGATTCTTGTAAACAACAAAGGGACAGACAGCAGACGCCACTCTGCGAAATAAGTGACGTAAGCCTATCATTCATTCAAACAGATGATCTAAAAATCCTGCTTATGTGTGTTTAAATGTTCGGTCAATAAATCTGATTCTGATACAACAAAAAGCCATAGCCATGACTTTAACCACTATTAGTTTACAGCTGACGCTTCACTTTTAGTGAAATTTATAAGTACGTTTTTGGTCGATGACACACAAGATGCCAGAGAAGTGCAGACTTCAGCTTTTTTTGCAGGGTTTCACAAATATACTGCATTGACTGTTTGGAAATTACAGCCATTTTTATACAAAGTAAATACGGAATTCATTTGTAACAAAATGATATTTCAGTTTGAGCTACGATTTTTACAATGATGACGACTTTTTAGTCTTGATCTGTAATCTAATGTTAATATTCAGGAGCTGACACGGCAAGAACGATTTTAACATCAAACCTTTTGGGGGGGCTCAGCTCCCAGGTTATGCATTAATAAAAGAAGAATAGTTAATAAATTACTTGACTTTTATGTCACAAAATACTTGTTAAGGAAGTGAATAATGCTTCTGGCCAAAGTCTTCAGCCCTCTATAACTCTGGAGAAGTCAATTTAACTGTATTTGTCACAATGTTTCTTTCAAAATCAGCCTAATTAGTTGGATGGCATTGTCTAAGATTAATAACAACGAATGACATTCAGTTATGTGGCATTATTTACACTGGAAAAATCAGACTGATTGCCACCCTGATTTTTCCAGAGTCTATGTGAGCAGCACAAGTCTTATTTATTCATGACAAGCTTCACTATTGAAGAATCCAGTGCTTATGTGTGTGTGTGCCACATAAAATCAGTATGTTACGATCACAAGACATTTAAACCTGTTTTTGTTCTAACCTGTACCGTCTCCAAAAGACTCTAGAATATAACATTAAAATAAAATGACAAACAAAATTAAAATACATGATTATTGTTCATTTTAGGCTACTGCAGTTATTTTCAGGCATGTTAAAGTGAAATCTGGGGCTTCTTGAGCACCCCCTAAAATGGGTTCAAACTCGCAGTGCAGTATGGGTAAAATGTGGCTATAGCACCTGGGACACAAATAGAAGTCTCTGCAGAAAGCAAGTGGTTGTTCTTTGACCTTGTTTCATACTCTACATCTAGTAGATGAGGCTAGAACAGCAATGTGTTAGACTAACTACTCACATGGAGACAGAGAGGATGAAGAACAGCACCTCCAGTGACTCCTCAAAGCCTCCCATCAGGCGGGGTACATATTGCTGGGTATCCTCCTGTTGGCACATCGGGGGACACTTGAAGAAAATGCACACACATTTCCATAATCAAAAAAAAAAAAAAAAACAGACACCTGGTGGCTCTTCTTTGAAAGTGTGATAAATATTTTTATTTTTCTCATCTGGCCATCTTCTGAGGGTTTCCACATTTTCATTTAGAGAAAGGCAAGCTTGAGGGTGTATACCTGAGTTTGGTGTAGCTGGAGAGTTGGCTTGGCTGGAAAGCGAAGACACACTTGTCGCTGTCTTCATAGCATAAAGGCTAGCGTCCTCCTGGAACTTTGCAATATTCTTCTTATACCGAATCCTCTTGTTTCCAAGCCAGTTGGCTATCTGAAAGAATTAAGATAAGAAAAGGGAGCAAGTCAGCTGGCTTCTTTAGATTAAACCAAGTGCTATATCTGGTCTTTTTTAACCTGAGCAACAGTGATGCTGCACTTCTTGGCCAGCTCCTCCTATCATGTATATATCTATCCACTTAGCACTTTAATTCTTATTCTTATTTTATATTTTTATGACAGTATATTGCACTGAAGCACCGCAGCAATTTCCTAATGTTGTAAACCTGCTCAACATCTGGCAATAAACCCTTTCTGATTCTGATTCTGATTCTGATTGACTTCCTCATTAGGGTAAGGGTTGGCCAGATGGGAATAAAAACATTCATTCAAAATCTCTGTTGCCTGTTTGCTGAAATTCCTGCGTTTCCATCTGATGGCAATACATATATAAAACACTATTTAATTAAAAAAATGCCGGCAGACACTTGAAGACTAAACTTAAAGATGAGGCAAGGAAATAAATTTGGAAACCAACCTTGCATCCAGGAACCTGGAACGTAGGATCATGACAGCTTCACACGTGCTCTGCTTTAACTGCGTCTGGATAGCCCTGAACTTACGGTGGATGATTGAAACCATTCGCTCAATCTCTTTGGATGAGATGGGTCGCGTTCGGGACTGCTCCCTCAGCAAGTTGATCACATGGCTGGTGAATTCATTGCAAGCCTGATTGGGATGAAGGCAAAGAGTTCAGGCGTGAATGTGACCAAGAGGGCCAAAGACAAGAATTCTAACACACCTCAGTGATGTAGTCGACACCCTTGTCTGTTCACCCTAAAGTCTCTTAACAACACACCTGTTCATATTTTTCCAGTTCCGCATGATAAATCTCTCAACCCCCTCTGCTAACAGCATATTGTCCAGTCACATTATCTGAGCATTTGGAGGGTCTTCTTGTTGGACACCTTGGATACTCAGGGCTATAGAGCAGAATATAAACTGTGATGGCCACAATAGATTCGAAATAAATCAATCAAGTTCAAGACATGCAGCATGTCAAGCATCTCCACTCTTCACATATACTTCATTTTTTTCATTTTCTGACACATTTTTGAATAGTTTGTACTGAATTTAAAAACTACTTGAACTGATAAGATCTTAATATGTTCAAAATGTGGAGCATCTTTTAATCAGTGGCAAATAGAAGGTAGATACAAAAGGTCAAAAGGAGCTGACAAAAAAAAATGGGAGAATCACTCCCTATCCTGCTTGTGTGATACTGCCATCAGAATTTCAACCTCCGCTGTGTAGATTTAGAAAACAGCATGAACAGTACAGTCAACCCCAAAGACATTCAAACTTTTTAAGATTAATCTTAATATTCTGATTTGACTAGTCAGTCTCCTCTAAGCCGCATGGCTTTAAGGTGGTAATGATAGTGAAGCAATGCATTTAAATGTTGCAGAAATAAAAATTAACCAGCACAAACCAGCAACGCTGCATCAGCAGAACACTTTAATGGTTCAATTTAATTCCATTAATGCAACACCAGTTCTCAGCAGTCTTTACTTTGTACAAAGACCCTACAGTTTTAAACTGATGACCCCAACGATCAATCGCCTATGAGCAAGCATAGTTTCAATTCAGTTTGATTTATATAGTGCCAAATCACAACAATAGTTGCCTCAAGGCACTTAGTATTGTAAGGTAAAGACCTTAGTGTCTGTTGCTATGGTAGCAATGGCATCTTTCCTTATCAAGTCCAAGGAAAAGAAAATGCAAGAGACACACACACACACACTCATCTTCACCCACATGCTGTTAATTAATTAACACCAACTCTTAAGGAGCATCAAAACACTCAGTGAAAAAAATTAAAGCTCATTTGAGAGGTTGTTAATGTGCACAGTTATGCAAATCAGACGGCAATTACAAGGCAGTTTCAGGTAGCATCTCCCATTCATAGTGTCTAACAAGTGCTATGACAGCCTTCGTATCTTCACATCCAGCTTAACCTCTGCAGGAATTAGAGAAACGCACCGCAGTACACCAACGCTGTGATCACTTTATAAGGCACACCAGTGAACCGTATTACTGTAGAGCACTAGTACTACACTGGTCTCATACAACAGTATTTTTAAGATGTTCAGTATTGCATAATTAAAGTATAAGTAGATAGCAATTAGCAGACCGATGTGCCACACTGACAACTACATCACATGTAATCCAGAAACGCGATATTTAACACATTTCTAATGTAGCCGACCCGAAGTGTTTCCATGTATGTGTGTGTGTGAGCTTCTCCAAAGCCAGTAGATCACAAACAGTAAAGACCAGAGTATCCCAAACCCCCAGTTTTTCTCTGTGCCTGCACTGCTCATTTATCGCCCTCTGTGATGCTCCCTGATGATACTTTACATAATTTGCTGTGTGTAGTTGTGGATTCTGGCACATATTAATAATATGATCCAAAGAAATAAGATTAAGAATTCATACAATATAATTGGTTGGATATCATTAACAGCCACAGCTGCACACAGGCAAGCATCCTAGCTGGAGTATGAATATTTAACAGCACATTTCAAAGTGCACTTTTTTTTGACGGCCCCCAAAAGATCTTTTTTGTTCCAACAATCCTGCTGCTAGTTCTGAACTCAGCCCCGCTATTTTCCTCTCATATTTTATAAGTTTCACTTTTAGTTTGTGTTGTTCACATTCATTTAAACTACCTCTGTAAAAAAGAGCATAAAATAACAGATAAATAACAGAAGATTAACAGAAGAATTCATGCTGGTTCATTTGATTAACAAGGTCCAAAAGGACAGTTATTCATCGCAACACTTAAACGTCATTATTGTTAGTATTGTTTTACCGCATTGAAAGGTGTATCCCTAAAATTTACTGGTGAGGCATAAGAGTGCATCGTTATTTGTATTTAACAAAAAGCCAGTATTTTCCAAAATCTCAAACAACTTAGTGCAGTTTATACTGACTTGGTCATACAGAAGGTTGTGAGCTTAGCACCTCTCAGGAAAACTATAGTAAAAAGAAGTATCCTGTGTTTTTGAGAAAATAAAAGACATTTTCTTAATTAATTACCTTGCTATGTCGACATAAATAAAGTATTTTCTTATCTTAAGATGAGCTGATTGGAAAGCATATGATCACTTCTATGCTGGTTTCCAAATTCTACCAAACTATTTTTGTTACACACACGCGCGCGCGCCTTTCTTTATGTCATCTTTTCCAGCCCTCATTTTCCCCTCATGTCCGATTTTGTGAATCTGGGCTCTTAGTTTGAAAATAAGCAGGTGAGACAACTACTTACCTTGGAAACTCTGAATACTTCTTGCTGCCACCCTTAAGCTTCCTGTTTCCAAGCTAACTGAGGTAATACCAAGGAGTACGGTGCAGTTTGTACTTTTTGGGGGTGTTTTTTTTTTCAACAAGGAAAAAGTTGCCGACTGATATTAAATTACGAATCTTTCCTGCCTAGTTAAATATAGATTTGTTCACTTACTGCAAATTCAAAATGAGTTTGGAATAAATGCAGGATAAGAAAAGCAGGAGTATTATTGTGAGTCTAAAGTCACTGAGTCAGTCTTTCTTTTTCCATATAAACAATTAGACCTATTTAAACATTGCATCATCTCAACCGCTGGCACACATTCCTAATGTCAATCACCCAGATTTGATGATCCTGTTGCTCCCATGTATTTCTCAGTTAAAAGCGTCTGTTGTTATGACGCTCCTCCTGCAGTAGCACTTCTAGCCTTTTCACCATCTGAGCATTTGGAGGAGAGCATCATCAAAAATCATCAAGAAAGCCAGCAGAGAATGAGTTTTGGAAAAATACCATGGCAAACTGTTGGGGATAGAGTATGACACACTGAGCACAAGAGCAGGAGAGGGAGAAAGAGAGATGCATTAATGACAAGTTTCATGAGGACGGGAGAAAATGTAGACAAACTAGTGTACATCCTGCTTATGTGTCTCCAATCTCTCTCGCTCTCTGCCACAGACGTGTCATCTGTCATGTCATGTGAGTCACTACCTAAGATATGAATAGCAAATTAAATCTTCAAAAGGGATACAATTTATTTGCAGTCTTGTTTAAATCCCTTATCCTTACACACTGACTGACTAAGAGCCATTCAAATGTAATAAAAAGTCAACTTTAAGCCTAAAATTAACCACAATAATGAATTTGATGAGAGCAGAAGTCTTGTATTAGCATGCAATGTGTCTTTACTGGTTGATAAATATAGAAAGAAAGCTACATATGCATCTTACCTGTATTTTCTTTGATCTCACAGGACGCTGAAGAGTGCAGGCTTCATTCTGTGGCAGTTTAAAGCATGTTTCCTTTCATGGAAAATCATAGAATGTAGCAGAAAGACAAAAGAGTCTGCATTAAAAAACAATTCTTTGTTATTATCAGTCATAAAAAAATGCTCTTATCTAACAGATAAAGCCATTTTCCACAAATGAACTTTGACCCTGGAGTCTTCTGTTGATAAACCATCAGAGGTGATAACGCAGACATACTTTGCACGGTCACCTGCCCGATGCAAAGTTTTTGCTATGACTAATTGCAGCCGTGTGACAGAAACAGTAACAATACTGATCATTTTTCAGTAAATTTACAGTAAAACAAGCACCCAGAAGACAAAACCAGAGTATTTCTGGTTTTTATTTTTTTGCTAGAAAATGCTAAGTCTTTGGAAGCCAATAAAAGGAGAGGAGCTAAAATGTCTTGTTTCAGATGGTGGAAGAACGAATGGATTGCTGCCGAAGTCCAGTATTCTAAAGATTCATGAATGGCACTGTGTGTTGAAGGGGTTCCGGCAGTCTTATAAGTGAATTACAGCAGATACACGGTGAATACACTCATATAACAAATAAAAAAAGTCAGATCAAGAACTCCTTACTCAGATCAAATCCTTTCTCATTTTTTCTCTGGTTTATTTAGTCATTATTTAGCATTACTGCCACGTTGGTCAATGAATCACAGGTCACTTACAAACTCAACTTTGTATTTATAGTGAGATGATGGATCCTGTTGGTCTGGGCTATGGGATAAAGATGGAGATATTCTGAGGTGCAAAAGGATTCAGCAGTATTGGGGATTGGTAGTTTCAGTGTGTGATGAGTGAGAAGTGGAACCACCATTCAACTCGGAGGGATACCGAATCCCTCCAATCCAGTGTCTCAAATCTAATTCTCACGTTGTACCTCTGTTATTACCTGGCCTGGGCCTCATCCTCTCATCTGTGATGATCTGCTGGAGGATGTCGCCGATGTCCTGCAGCGGTTGGCAATTGTTATGGCATTTCCTATTATTGTGTGGCTCATCCACTTCCTCTCCAGTTAAACCAATATGACGCAATATCTGGTGGGCTCTGTTCTCCATACCTCCAATGTGGCACCAGTGTGGAGGGAAAGATGGGAGCAGGGTAACTACAAAGTTCTTTCTTCAAATTTCCACGCTCACAGCAAACTGAAAGATTTCCCACAAAAACGGAAAGGTAAGAGCGGTGTGGCCTCAGCAGCAAGGATACTCACTATTTACTAATATGAGAAAATAATAGCCGGGGACCAAAAGCTCTTTTTCTTTGGCAAGAGAGGGCACAGCTCACTAAATATTTTTTTTTCTGTTATTTTAATGAGCAGCGTGGCGCGCACAGGTTCTGGAGGGTGAAAAATCTCAAAGAGAAAGAAAGCAGGCTGTTTACATGGAGAGCGGTCTTGGCAACAAAATGACAACAACTGCCAAACTCGCCAACTCGTTGCTGCTTTGGAATACTCAGTCTCTTTTTCAAACGCCAATGATATACTACAGAAAACAAAACAGATACGCCAAATGACTTTCCCACTGTGTGAAACAGTTGTGTGTATTACGTTAAAGCTGGCTATCTCTTAACCTGAGAGCCTTTCTCATGCTGTCGTCTTCGCCTGCTCTCCTTTTATCCCCAAATGCCTACTTGTTCATTAAAAGGGTAAACCGACAGGGTCAGTAAACATG
>NW_005187535.1:987494-990012 GCF_000239375.1 Pundamilia nyererei | reverse complement strand
AACGCAGACATACTTTGCACGGTCACCTGCCCGATGCAAAGTTTTTGCTATGACTAATTGCAGCCGTGTGACAGAAACAGTAACAATACTGATCATTTTTCAGTAAATTTACAGTAAAACAAGCACCCAGAAGACAAAACCAGAGTATTTCTGGTTTTTATTTTTTTGCTAGAAAATGCTAAGTCTTTGGAAGCCAATAAAAGGAGAGGAGCTAAAATGTCTTGTTTCAGATGGTGGAAGAACGAATGGATTGCTGCCGAAGTCCAGTATTCTAAAGATTCATGAATGGCACTGTGTGTTGAAGGGGTTCCGGCAGTCTTATAAGTGAATTACAGCAGATACACGGTGAATACACTCATATAACAAATAAAAAAAGTCAGATCAAGAACTCCTTACTCAGATCAAATCCTTTCTCATTTTTTCTCTGGTTTATTTAGTCATTATTTAGCATTACTGCCACGTTGGTCAATGAATCACAGGTCACTTACAAACTCAACTTTGTATTTATAGTGAGATGATGGATCCTGTTGGTCTGGGCTATGGGATAAAGATGGAGATATTCTGAGGTGCAAAAGGATTCAGCAGTATTGGGGATTGGTAGTTTCAGTGTGTGATGAGTGAGAAGTGGAACCACCATTCAACTCGGAGGGATACCGAATCCCTCCAATCCAGTGTCTCAAATCTAATTCTCACGTTGTACCTCTGTTATTACCTGGCCTGGGCCTCATCCTCTCATCTGTGATGATCTGCTGGAGGATGTCGCCGATGTCCTGCAGCGGTTGGCAATTGTTATGGCATTTCCTATTATTGTGTGGCTCATCCACTTCCTCTCCAGTTAAACCAATATGACGCAATATCTGGTGGGCTCTGTTCTCCATACCTCCAATGTGGCACCAGTGTGGAGGGAAAGATGGGAGCAGGGTAACTACAAAGTTCTTTCTTCAAATTTCCACGCTCACAGCAAACTGAAAGATTTCCCACAAAAACGGAAAGGTAAGAGCGGTGTGGCCTCAGCAGCAAGGATACTCACTATTTACTAATATGAGAAAATAATAGCCGGGGACCAAAAGCTCTTTTTCTTTGGCAAGAGAGGGCACAGCTCACTAAATATTTTTTTTTCTGTTATTTTAATGAGCAGCGTGGCGCGCACAGGTTCTGGAGGGTGAAAAATCTCAAAGAGAAAGAAAGCAGGCTGTTTACATGGAGAGCGGTCTTGGCAACAAAATGACAACAACTGCCAAACTCGCCAACTCGTTGCTGCTTTGGAATACTCAGTCTCTTTTTCAAACGCCAATGATATACTACAGAAAACAAAACAGATACGCCAAATGACTTTCCCACTGTGTGAAACAGTTGTGTGTATTACGTTAAAGCTGGCTATCTCTTAACCTGAGAGCCTTTCTCATGCTGTCGTCTTCGCCTGCTCTCCTTTTATCCCCAAATGCCTACTTGTTCATTAAAAGGGTAAACCGACAGGGTCAGTAAACATGCTCATTCAGAAAAGATGATTTCCGCTTGTAACTGTTTTTAATCACAGTGAATTTGGTCGTCTTGGCATGGACTGCTGGCTTTTATTACTTCTGTTTATCGGCTTAACTGGAAGCATTAGAATCATAATTTCACCACAAACAGATGTTTGGAGTCTGTACCCCGGGGCAGGTCGTCGCTGTCTTAAGTTACCATCCACAGCCCTCATTGGTCGCATAGAGACATTTTTCATTTGTATATGTCGCTGTTGGAAAATGCTGCAGTGTTCTTTGTGAAGAACCGAGAGGCTCAGGCGAAACACTAGGCAAAAGGGGGCAGGGATAGCTCAGTAGGTAGAGTGGTGGCCCCACGATCGGAAGGTTCGAATCCACTGAACGGCTACGAGGTACCCCTGAGCAAGGTACCGTCCCTACACACTGCTCCCCGGTGTGCCTGCTTAGTGCTGCCCATTGCTTTACTGAGTGAATGGGTCAAATGCAGAGAGAAATGTATTTTCCCCATGGGGATCACATTATTATTATTATTAGTAGTAGCAGTAGTAGTAATAAACTCATTTACATTAAATTATAATTCAAATAAATTTAAAAAGTGTAAATGCAGTAAACCCACACAGAAGGGGGGTGTACAAGAAGTTAGTCCTGCAAAACTTCAAGTCTTCCAAGTTTTAATTTGAACTCTGACACTCTGACACTGACCATCTTCCGGACTTGTTCTCTGCTTGTTCTCTGTGCCTTTACGCAGCTCTGCATCAGTAAGTATGTCGGCGGGCTCCAGGGAGTGCTGCTCTTTGATTTGAAACCGCGAAGAAGTCGTCATTTCGCTGTGAAGACCATGTTGGCTGGTGGTGGTTAAGACGATGATACCCCCATGGCCAGTATCAGCCGGTTTTGTAGGGTATTTATTGTGGGATCATAGTTTTACTGCAACACAGGTGGCACTAACACTAAATTATTGTTGTATTCTCACAACATCTCAAAACGGAGATGTATTATGTATTATTGAAACCGCACGTCTCTGTCTGATATATATA
>NW_005187535.1:924285-987474 GCF_000239375.1 Pundamilia nyererei | reverse complement strand
GCCTTTCTCATGCTGTCGTCTTCGCCTGCTCTCCTTTTATCCCCAAATGCCTACTTGTTCATTAAAAGGGTAAACCGACAGGGTCAGTAAACATGAACTGCTGAAAAGACGATTGAATCCCTCGACAGTAAGCGACAGAGTGACGCTCATACTCAGTCCATCATTTTCATATTTATTTATGAACTCTCACGCAGGTGACTGCATGCACCCCCTGCAAGCGGATATGCAAAATGTGTCCATGGGACACACACAGACATGCAGTTTACCTCATCTACCCCTTGTTTTACTCTCAGCAGATTACAGCTGGCTCCTTCTCATTAATTACCTACTAATTAACTGGCCAATCAACCAATAAAGCTAAGTGCACTGGATAAGCACTGACTTCCTTCCTCGTCCACAGTCCACCTGCTCAACCCACCCCCGCTCTTGCATGCACGCACACAAACACACACGCATACTGCCATCCATTCTGCATGTTGCCATGCCAACAGGGACCTAAGCCCCTTTGGTTGATGCTTGCAATCAAGGGTCTTTTTTCTGGTTTTCATACACACACACAAACCGACACAAACACACACATTAGGATTACGAGGACTGTCTGGTAGTTTCATTATATAATTATTCACAGTTTTAGCTTCTTACTCGCTACTAAAAGCATCTAAAAAGGGCAGACATGTGTTTTCCTTTCATTAAATTGTTGAATAATTTCATTTACAACAAATAAGAAAGGATAGAATAGTGCAACGTTAGGAAGTATTCTGTAGACTGTATGTGAAGGAAAATGTCACCCGCATGCAGTGTTTTCCTTCATTCATTGATTTATTAATTCTTGCTTGTGCAGAGATAGTGGATTGTTAGCACAAAAAATAAACATCTATGTTCTGTTAGGCAGAGAGATTAATAAATGAGGCAAAGTGTTTTTTCTATCGTTAATTCTAACACTTTTTTGAAGCAGCAAGTTCAATGGAAGCTTTGAAAATCTGAGCCGTATTCTCGCGTAACTGCTGCCATCTAGCGTTCAGAAGGGAGTTTGTTTTATAAAGCTGACGTCATGCCTCGGAGGATGACGGGAGTTGGAGTCGGGACGGAGTCAGAGTACTTCCTGCTCCTACGAGGACGTCCAGGAAAATTTCCGTTGATACTAAGAAGTTTTTCTTTCACCTCGGAGAGCCAAAAGTTAATACATATACAGAGTAAGTGTGTATTTTTATAATTACACGAATGAGCTCACGAAGCGGTGAATATTTGGCTTATTTAACAAAGAAGCGGTGAAGTTTTGTCATCGGAACAATCGCTAATGCCACATAAGCTAGTCTTGACAGGGATGTTACACGGTACTTGTCTTTAATTTAATAATTTCAGGTGTTGTTATTAATAAATGTAACAATAAACACGTGTTACGAAAGGCAGAAGTGTGATGACGTGTGTTTAAAATTGTGGATAGGGAAGTTTAGCAGCTGTTTTAAGATACCTTCATCTGGCTGGTGTCGATTTCCTCAGCCGCTTACCATAATAGAGCTCAAGTTATAACAATAGCAAGCACTATGTCAGGAAGTTTGATCGAGTAAATAGAAGTTATTACAAAAAAAAATCAATGGTGAAATCATGAATTGCTGAGATTTTTTTTCATCTTCATTTAAAATCTGAGCTTTATATGCTCGTTTGTCTTTCTGTTACATTGTGACTTTGTTGTTGTTCCAATGTGCTAGTTGGTTTTGTTTAGTCAAATGTGCTTGTTTGAACAATTTGCCACGCAGTAAAAAGTCTTTACCAGTAGAAATGTGCTTATGTTTATGGGTGTCATGTAGCCAAAAGTCGAGTAAATGCTTAAAAAAAACAAAGAAATTAAAATCTATATTAAAAGTGATGCAAGTGGATTAAATACTTCTGCTGCTGTTTAAGATGAACTCTTACACTGAATAGTGTCATTCTCTGCCCTAATATATATGGACGACAGCCTGAATAGGGAACGATCCTATTCAGGCTGTCATCCATATATATTAGGGCAGAGAATGACACTATTCAGTGTAAGAGTTCATCTAAAGGTAATTTCGACCTAATTGAGTTCCCATTTAGGAGTCACGTGAACTAAACGATTTGGGTGTGACAATGCCTCAGTCTCCGAGGGAACATGTTATTGTACACGCATTGAGATTGAAAAAAACAGATAAGCTTTGAGAAAGTTTGTATTAGAATGACAATCCAAAAACATCCTTGGGCAATAAGAAGACATAATTTATGTTAAGACCAACCAGTAAAGCATTTGTACCTTGTTTACCTTCCATATTTATTAAAACTTTTGTTTGGGTCTTCCTCAGATGTCTTTGATGGAACGTGGGAATGTCCGGCCAGTGACCGCTGTGGCCTGGGCCTCCAACTCTGGCACTTGCCCCAAAGATTTCACCCTTGTAAGAACAGAGATAGATCATAGATATTTCATTTTACTTAACTCCAACCACAAAGTTTGCAGGAGAATTACAATAAAACCTCTTGTCCTTGTTCTAGGGTCGCAATCACCTAGAGACTAGTTAGCAACTGCTTGGTGACCTCCAGTCAGGGATTTACTTCCAGACCTTCGCTAATCTGTCTGATTGCATTTAGTCCCAGTCTGATCACAATTGTACTGAAACAGGTTGCCTCCACCAGGTGTCCTGTGCAAAGGTGTTGCACACTCAACTTCTGGGTAACCAGACGGTCGCTGCAACAAGACAAGTCAGCGTGTTAAGTATAAATTACAAGTGACTGTGACAACCACAAGCTTTTTGGTGACACATCCTATCTGGGGTGGCTGTAGTTTAGGAGACAGAGCAGGTCACCGACTAATCGGAAGGTGGTAGTTCGATCCTCATCTGCTTCAGTCCGCATGCCAAATATCAACTCTGAAGGAGAACAGTTAAACAAATGTGCAATGATTCTTTTCTGTTGAATCCAAAATCCCAACTTTTAAACTGACTGACTCAAGCTGACTCAAATTTTCATGCTACTTGCTTATTTTGGAATAAATCAAATGTGTTTGTGATGCCACAGCTGTCTCACTGCATCTCCCTTTTTCTGCAGATCAGCCTCACAGAAGATGGAGCATCAGCAAATTTTACACGCACCTTTGGGATGAAGTCTGGATATTACCTCTGTTATAGCAAGGTGAACAAAAAATGCGAACTTATACATGTATTACCTTTATATTACCACAATACATCATTTATTCTTCTAAATTTTCCATAAATGCAGGACTCAGCAGGTGGTATGGTAGTGTCTGACATCCGGATTATTTCTGATAAGGACTCACTTCCTCATGGTTACTGCTTTATAGCCGAACATCTTGAGCCAAGTGAGCACACACACACATTCATACTTATTTAGCAGAATGCATCATATTCATTCACTTCTGACCTACCGTGTGATTGTTTGTCCAGAGGCCACAGTTTCCAAGAAAAAACGTGTGTGCGTACGCATCGTCCCAGTGGGCAGTGTGGAAACAGCTGTGTTGGATATCAAGCTGACAGCCAAAAGCAAAATGATGTTGCAGCATTACACATTTGTGGGGTACATTCAGATACATGGACTTTTGTCTTGGGCCTGTTTTATCAAAGCATTTTCATGAACTTTTATGAATATTATGTTGCATATAATTTGTCATTACATGCACTTTTTCTTCAGAGACATCCACGGCTATGTGCTGTGGTACAGAAAAGGTTACTTTTCTAAACCCACGCCTCAAGCCAAGCCCCGCAGTGTCAGCCTGGACATCCGCCAACTTTCCTTAGAGCAGCAGTCTCCTCCTCTACCCCTCAGACCTAGGTATAATGCCTATGTATATTTAAAATGGAGATGTTATTATCAAAATGTCACATATGTCTCTTATTAGAAGTGTATATAGTTAAAAATTATAGCGATGTGACATTATTACAGCAAAGTGTATTATCTTGGAGGCGTTTTACTCTTGTGGTCGACATCTTATTTGTTTATCTTATTTATTTCTGCAGCAACCCTCCTCCTCCTGAATTGCCACCCAGCAGACTTAGTCACAGACGCCACACTCTTCAAACAAAGGATGAGTTAGACAAACCTGCTGATGGAAGCATCCATGGAATTACAGGTACCATGGGTCTCTCGTCACACAAAGGGCTTCTTATTTACGCTTCTCACCGCAGAGACCCACTCACCTAGGCATACTCTTATTCTCTGCAGCTCTAGATGGAGTTCCTTTCAGCCTCCACCCAAAATTTGAAACCCAGGCAAATGAGACGGTATGTTTCAAGTTTTCAGTATTCAAGGGATGGATTCCAATGCCAAATACCGCTGACTTTCCTTTGTCATCCCAATTCTCTTTGACTATTTTTGTCTTAGAACTCGGATTTGAATATTCCCATAAAATCTCTCCAAGACATTGAAAATGAGGTAAGTTCTCATCTGATACTTTTTATTGAGTATATAAATTGAGAATATTGCCACATTGTTTTTTGATTATTTTTTTCCCCAGTATAACTACACTTTCTCCGTGGAGGAAAATGCTGCCAAGAGGATCAGACCATCAGTACAGATGGCAGGGATCCCGTCAACTCAGTGATGCTTACACTTTGTCAAAGTTACAAAATAAAATGTTCTGTTATTCTGTTCTCTCCAGAGGGCATTTGCCAATCATGCTACAAGTAAAGGATAATCATCCCTACAGTTAGGTTTATATTTTCAGGCTTTAAAAGGTCTACTCCGGAGACCCCTATTTAAGTCTTGATCCAGATTTCCATTTTCAAGCGTTTAAAGTTTCTATCTGCCAAAGACAAGGCCTTTTTAGCAAGGTCCTAAATGTAAGTGCCTTTAACAGTATAACGGCTCCTTTCTGGTTAAAGATGTTGTGAACATATGGCTTAAGTTCATTCTTTTCTTTAACACGCTTAATTTCCAAATTTAGAAAACGTCTGTGCCGACATACGAAGGTGCACCTTCATTTGCTCTGTTGTGTGGTGTCCAATACAGTTTACCGTTAGATATTTTTGAAGAATTGTAGTAAGTGGCCTTAGTGAATACATTTTCCTACAAATGATGACTCATTAGATACACTAATATATCTCAATATAGACTATGGTGCATTTCTTATATGAAGAATACTATCATTTTTTTTATTATTTCAAAAAAGAATGTGTACATAAATATAAATATGTTATTTAAAGGTGAATATAGTAAATTGGATCATTTTTGAAACGCTTTCTCTGTATATTAGTTACTTAAAGATTTGTGGTAATAAGGAGAGCTCATCACTTTTTTTGTTTGTTTTTTTAAGACCAAATATTTCATCAGTGTATAATGTCGTTTTACTATCTCTTTAACATGTGCTACATGGGGAAAATAAAAACCTGAGAACAATAAAGCATGTGTGTTGGTTTCAATACTATAACTTACAAAAACAAAAAACTGTCCAGAGGCACATGTGACCGGTTAAGCTTCAAGGCTTGTGAAAAGGCCTGCTGATATCGTGCTGTTCTAGATGACATACTATGGTTTCATTACAGCAGCAGTGAAGCTATTAGGAATTTATTATGTTGACGGTGTTGTGGTGGTTAGCAGTGTTACCTCACAGCAAGAAGTCTCCACCATCTGGTCGGTGCCTTTCTGTGTGGTGTTTGCATGTTCTCCCCATCTTTGTGTGGGTTCTCTCCAAGTCCTCTGGCTTCCTCCCACAATCCAAAGACATAATTAGTGGCGTTAGGTTAATTGATGGTAATACATTTCCCTTAGGTGTGAGTGTGGATGGTTGTCTTTCTCTATGTGTTAGCCCTGCGATAGACTGGCAGCCCGTCCACTCCGCCTCTTACCCTATAACAGCTGTGATAGGCGCCAGCTGAAGAGAATGGATGAATGGTTATTTTCCACTTTTCATGTAAAGAAAACAAAGAACCAGATTTTCTGGTTGGGTGACTTTCCAGCTTAATACTGCCACCTGCTGTCCTAAACCGGAGTTTTTTATGCTGAGGAGCTTCCTTTTATAATAAATTATTATCAGTCTGCATATAAGGATTTTATTAATCTGTAATGTTTCCTTTTACTTTTCCCTTTGTGTCCTTTGTATTCAAGGTGACAAATTGAAAAATTTATTTCTTAGCTGTTAAGTGAAAATACTTCCTCTTTGGGAGCCATTTAAAATAATTTTTTAAAAACAAATGCACAAGGAAATATATATATATATATGCTCATACGAGCTGCTCAGTCATGCCATGAAGCTCCTGGCATACAGTTTTTGTGCTGAAGTTAATGTCAGAGGCAGTTTGAAAGTTTGGCTTTATTAAGTCAGCAGAGTGTTTGTCATTTTAATGCACTATGCACCCTGACATTCAGTCACTCTGTTCTTTAAGGTTACGTGGTCTACCGCTTCATGGCTGAGTTGCTGTGGTTCCTCAACACTTCCACTTTGCATTAATACCACATACAGCTCACTGTGGAATATCTAGGAAGGAAGAAATGTCACACACTGGCTTGTTACAACAGTTACTGTAGTAAACCTGAATGCACTGAGTGCTCTAGAACCACCCATTGTTTCACAAATATTTGTATAGGCAGACTGTATAGAAGGTGCTTGATTTTATACACTTGTGGCAATGGGACTGAAGAAATTAGTTTTTTCTGCTGCTAAGCTTCCTACTCTGCTGCAAACATTTTTAGTAGATATTACCAATAGTAATATTGGTTTTAAAACTTTGGTTACTTATTATTTCACAGACAAATTGCATTATGGGGACAGATTATCCTCTGAAGTGATCCTTAAAGGGTGCAGGTGAAAGAAAAGGTTATAAGTATCCTGAACAGCAGCAATAAATGTAATATAATATGATTAGATGGACACTTTTCATAATGAACATTTTTACATTGAAAGCTACTTCCAACTGTTCCCTTGTTCATAAGCAGTTTCTACAGCAGGTAATTCTGAATATTTTATTTGGCAGATTTTTGGATGCCCTTGTAGACAAAAACTACACAATTACTACACAATACCACTGCACAAATAAGCTACTTAAGTAGTAAATGTTATTACTTAAGTAAAAACATCTAATCATATGTTTTCCACTTTGTGAAATGATCATGAAACACAAAATTATGTTAAACTCTTGTGCGGCACCTCTGTTTGTGTAATATGTCTGTAATTGAGCTACACGTGAGCATTTCTCTGGATTTAGTCTTGTAATGGTCATTATGGTCATTTAAATTGTAATCCTGTTCATCTCTGTATTACTTTTTTGTTTTATTTCTGTCTCCAGTAGTTTTTTTTTTTTTTTTACTTGTGTTGCTTTGGGGTTTTTTTCTTTTCTTTTGTTAAATTTTACGATGGTGACTGACTTTTTTTGTCCAACACATTTTCGTGTTGGTCCTTTGTTAACTATGACAAAAATGAAATGAACTGTAGGACGGTTTGTCCATAAGCTTGGTAATGCCATTTATTTACAATATTACTTAAACTTTTATCACAATCAAGATGTCAGTAGTTGATTTTTATGTGATATTGGCAGTATACCAACACTGGACAGTCAGTCGCTGCACTTGGAAAAGCAAGACGCAAACCGCTGCAGTTTAAATTTACCTTTAACCCTGCTGATTCCCAGGTTATAGTTTGGCGTAGTTCAAATTATATAGTCGGTATTTTGCTCACTGCTCGTAGATTTGCAGCACTGCAGTCAGATTCTTGCTGGTCTGTTTGTTCTGCTTTCCGGAAAACGAGCTCTGATTCCAACCAGCTGTTTCCCGCCTCACATAGATCAGCTGCACACACACACACACACACTCGTAGTAGGCGGAGGCAAGAAGCCACACACACACACACTGGAGGTAGCCCCATCAGCTGGGGAAAGCAACACAGCTTGAATTGTTATTTTTCTAACGCTTTTCTTCAGTCAAACCGAATTGAAAGCGGCTTTTTAGATGTAAGCTATTGGCAAGTACAGTGGGAGTTCTGCGAGGGAGAAACAAAAACCAACCGAGCATCTATTTATTTTAACAAGGAGCGCAGGGGAGGGAGAAGAAAACAGCAAACACGGACTGAAGGTGGCTTTGAAAGCATGGAATATTTCATGATGCCGACAGAGAAGATACAGTCCTTACAACAGTTCAAGAAATCGGAGAAGGATGTTATTGGAGGTCTCTGCAGGTGCGCAAAAATGCTAACCATCGGTGTTGTTACCGAACTGCGTGAATAAATAACCTTTCGTGTAGCGCGTGTATGTGTGTGCGCTGCAGTCAGCCTTCATGTAGCATGCTGTTAGCTTCGCTGCCATGTCTTGGCAGCAGGAGCGTGGTTGTGGAAATTAGCAGCCAGTGCTTGTGCCAGTTGATGTTGTTAGAGACGAGGGTGTATGTAACATTTCACCCCCTTGCTTTTAAATACGCTGGCTGAATTGTTTGTAATAACTTATAATAAAGCATGTTTGTAACCGCCTGGCTCTGGAATATGTAAATCAGTGAGGTGAAATCGATACATTGCCGTCTAGAGCACGTGGTAGTTAACCCGCCGCTTTGCTGCTACACAACAAATCACGTTTGTAACGTCACCGTTGCCCAAAAAAACTGGCCATATTAACTAAATCGCTCGTGTGTCTCATCTATGTGTAGCTATGATGAAGTATGTGGTGTAAAATCGTGCCCGGGGATAAAAAAAATGCGTGTTTAAATACTGATCCGCGGCGTAGTCGTCGTTGCGTCTTGTGCTAAAATTAGCTTAGCGTGGCTAACTAGTTAGCTCTTACTGCGCACTCCTTCCAGCCGTATGAAATACACACAGGCGTCTCATAACTCGTATTTCCCGAGTCGTTTAGCTAAAATACGTCGTTTGTTGTGTGGTGCGACAGTTATGAGTGTTTATCGGTTAATGTTGGATCGATAACTTAAGTTCTAGCTTCATGCTAAATGGGGAAAGCATTGTTCTCTATGACGCCAGGGGGGCCTGTGGCTTGTGGCGGAGTGGAGTCACGTTTCAGGGCTGCTACCGTGCAGACGCGCCCCCCGGCGGCCGTGCCGCAGGCCCGCAGCTCCCGGCAGCGTCAGCAGACAACAGCTGGTTTTATGTCTGAGCTACAAACCCCGGCGCGTTCAAGTCTGTGGGAGAAATGCGGTGTTTCTTCCCGAGTCGACGTAAACACCCCTATAATTTGTGTCAAACGTTAATATGAAACTGAATGTGTAGAAACAGATCTTTTTGTTTAGATAATTATTTTTTTGCCTTTGATATTCACAGTTTTGGTTGTTAATCTGTTATTCTTTAGTCAATCGTTCACTTTTTTGTAGCCAAAGAAAAGCCTTTGTGTGCTTAAACATTGGTCTAGATATGGTACAGAATTTCCGCGAATAGTTTTTCCTAACACCAAGGAAAGAAATGGCAGGCAAAAAGACAGTTTTTATCTAAAAATTAACGTTTTAGGATATTTACCTAACCAAAGATGTCTTCCTCGTGTCTAAATTTATAAAAGTGAAAGTAAATAATGCATAATTTGCATATTTCACTCTAGAACTAGACGCTCCGGATCGAATACAATATTTTAAATATGTATAAATCTAAGTAATAGAGAAAGATTACTGATTATATGTTAATATCACAGTTAATGTTCACTAAATGTTGTTAAGTTGCAAGCTTTACAATTTGATTGGCACATGCCTGCCTACTCTTTCATTTTTTGTAGGACAGACATGTTTACAACTATGTGAGCCGTGTGTTCGGTCTGACCTTTAGGCCTAGTAAAACATCACAGATCTGGTTCTTCAGGTTTGCTGCGGAAGTCTGACTTGAATGGTTCACTTATTTTTCCCTCTGAGTAAATATGTCAGAAGGTTTTGTTACCATGATATTCATACTCATGCTCTACAAGTGCTTTAAGGGGCAACGAGTTCAGATGAATGCCCTGTAAAGTTCCAGGTAAAAGGTTTCAGATTGCATCTAGTTACAGACTTTATTGTCCCAGTGTGTCATTTTAACCCAGAATACATATTTGCTCAGATCTAATGCTAACCTTAATTATGTTTGAAAGGGGAACTTACGCTTTCTTGGTGACTTCACGACACAGTCATGATCATCTTCTTCATTTGACCTCTCTCCTTCAGCCTGGCCAACATCCCCCTCAGTCCAGAGACTGCTCAGGACCAAGAGAGGCGAATTCGCAGGGAAATCGCTAATAGCAACGAGCGCCGGCGTATGCAGAGCATCAACGCAGGATTCCAGTCCCTGAAAACACTCCTGCCGCACACCGACGGGGAGAAACTCAGCAAGGTGCTCCAAACGTGCACACATTGACACACACGTGCGCGTGCACAGTGTTGTTCAATTAACCAAATGTTGGCACAGCAAGAATACAAAGTGACTCGGCACAAATGCGCAAAGGAGGGAATAAAGTTAATTTGTGCCTGTTTTTGCACTAATATCACATCTGCTCTAGAATTCAGCTTTTGTTTTTTTTCCCCACTTTCAGGCGGCCATCCTGCAGCAGACAGCAGACTATATCTTCACCTTGGAGCAGGAAAAGACGCAGCTTCTGGCACAGAACAATCAGCTCAAGCGCTTCATCCAGGTAACAGCATGTCTCCCTGTTTTTCTTTTCTTTTTTTTCTTTTTTTACATAAAATGTTCTTAAGTATAAAATGGGGTTGAATTCATGTCAGTGTCACACAGATGAGATACTGATCTGTTATACAGAATATATATTATCTTACATGAGTACTAATGGTGTGTTTTGGGGCCAAAACAATCCTTATGGTTTTGTCTTCAGCTCAGGTTCCTCCCCAGGAGGAGACTTGAATGTAGAATTGATCCAGATCACTGACATGTACAACAGAATTTAGAGAATATATAAGACATTTTTTTTTCAGTAGACCTTCAGTCAAAAACATGCATTGTTTTTCTGTTAAGGAGGAGCTCTGATAGTGTGTGAGCTCTGTGTGACCATTGGCCTGATTAAAAATAATAGTTGTTCATTCAACAATGGCAAAATTGTGTGTCCACGAGAGCAGATACCGTTTTTACCCCTCAGACGTAAAAGGCTGATGGGGAATTGTC
The DNA here is from genome assembly GCF_000239375.1 of Pundamilia nyererei. NCBI lineage: Eukaryota > Metazoa > Chordata > Actinopteri > Cichliformes > Cichlidae > Pundamilia > Pundamilia nyererei. The sequence continues at coordinate 976,451 of NW_005187535.1, read as the reverse complement.
CTCCTGCCGGGCAGCATGGACACATAAGTCTGGTGAATGCCATAACTTGAGAACAAGGAAATGTAGAATTTTGAAAATGATACTATAGGTGTAATTATTGCGAGGCTGAGGGGTAGCACTGGCGGGCTCACACACACACACACACACACACACACACTGGGAATCTTTACAACACTGACATACAGCAAATGAATGATCTAGCTTTGCTTTAACCCTTTAAAGCCGGTCGGAGCGGACACGCTCCATTTTGCGTAACTATTTTAAAATCCCGGTAGCTCGGCAACCACGTAAGCTAGCGCAATACTTTTTTTTGCATATGAAACCGGAGGAGTTGTACTTACATCTGATGCCATCAGCTTGTCCTAGGTCACAGTTTCCTTCCACATATAGCTTTGCAAAAACTGCATAAAAAGCACTTGCAGCAACAAAAACATAATATTCCAGAAACACGCTTTGCCGATCCGATCAGCTGTTTGTAACACTTCCTACGTCCATCAGCGTGAACTGTCACATGTCCTCCATGTCCTGCCCGAAACCAGAAGTGACGTCATTTTGCGGAAATGTAGTTTTTTACCATCAGGGCCTCGTGAGCCTATACTTGTGTTTTTAAAAGTTATGTTTGACTTTATGACTTTCTGTGTCGTTTCTGGGATGCTGAGGACTCATATTGCACTGCTGGAAATATTTTATTTTGATGCATATGCTGTTATTTTGCAAATTTGCACTATAATATATTTTTTCATTTTTCCTGCAGTATATGAAAATTGGTGTATCTCAAAAATAAAACTATGAAGACACTTAAAATAAATTTCCTTTGGTGGGAAACTATTTTGTGCAACTTTTTTGTATTTACAGTTTTGAGGGATAAGCCTCTTAAATTTCTCTAACTAGAAATATATGTTAAAAAATCAAAAACGATTAAAACATTTTTTTATTGTAGTTTATTGCACTTTTTTGCAATTTATGTAATTACTATGCACTTAATGCAGATATATTATTAAAATTTGGGCTAAAATGGTTGTATTGATGTATAGCAACTTGAAATGTTCCAAAAAATGGCTCCACAGCATGTAAAAATATAATATAAGCTCTGGCGGACTTGGTTCTATGGTAGGTCTTAAAGGGTTAACTTGTTAACGGAAGTAGGCTGACAGCTATGTTAAATCTCAATATTTGATGGTTCAATATTTTATTGTACCCTCCACACACAGTCAAATTTTTCGCCCAACAGAAACAGCTAAGTTAAGGGGAAAACGAGTGTCTCTGCAAGTGCAGTCACATTATGTTGTAATTTAAAGATTAGCCCAGTGGTCGGAAATCTCCTCCCTTTGTTTGATGGATCAGTAGATTTAACTCACACAACCAGTTGGTTGTAGTTGCTCGTGCACATCCAGTCGCGTCGGTTGCAAACGTGAAGAGATGCAACATTAAACTATAGTGAGGCAGAATCAGGTCATTTTGATTCTGATTAGAGATATTGATTTAATGCATGAAAGGGGAAATGAGCTAAATGTTGCTTTGACTGGAGCGCTATTGACAATCACTTTGACCATCATTGATTGCACAACACAGACTGGTCATTTTCTTCAAAGGTATTAGACAGTAGTGTAAGCAGACAGTGTATTAGATATAGTGTTAGTAATAGAGATGGGAGGCAGTCTTAATTGAGTCCCTCCACCAATTTCAGTTACTCGAGTCACTATTTGATGACTCCTGAAGTGAAGATTGGCAAATAAAGCGGGTGGAAAAAGTTAACCTACTTGAAAACGCTCAGTGAGAGGAAGCTAACCTGAGAGCTAATAAATAAAAACAAAACATTTCATTTTATAAATACAGATTCACACTGACAACACAGAAATTCAGCTTTTTGAGTGTTGCAGAATCACTTCAATTATTGTGAGCAGCAGATTACACCAATACCGAGTTGGTCTGTGATTCTTACCTATAGTCAGTTGTTAAGTTTTTCATCTTACACGTTTGTCATTACAGACAAATTGTAACTTCCTGTTTAGCTTCATGGAGTTACAGTTGTAGCCAAACTTAGCTTGAATTAGTTTTTTGCACATTTAAATGTATGTTTACTGAAGTCATTTTTTACCTTCCCGTTGGTTCACACTGCCTCTTTGTTCAGGTCAGCATAGGCACCATGTGTTGTTTTAAATGGAGGAGAAAATTACACCAATCGTGTTGTTTCACATTTAACCGAATGTGGTTTCCTTGTCGTTACAGGAGTTAAGTGGCTCATCGCCTAAAAGGAGGCGAGCAGAGGAGAAGGATGAAGGGATTGGGTCTCCAGACATGTTGGAGGAGGAGAAGGTTGAAGAGCTGAGGAGGGAGATGTTAGAGCTGCGGCAGCAACTGGACAAGGAGCGCTCGGCTCGCATGCAGCTGGAGGATCAGGTGAGGTTAAAGCAGGGAGTTGGAAGTGAAGGTGGAAAAGAAATATCCTTTTCCTTCCGTGTTATTATGTGTATTTAAAAGACATTTTACTTTCTTGCTGTCATTACAAATAAGAGAGAACGTTTGATTCGAAAGAAAAGGTACAAAAATAGGACTGTTAATTTACCCAGGCTATACAAATAAGTTCGTTTACACCTTCAGGCTACAAAATAGTCTCAACTACTGGTCGTGATATCACATTATAAAATCTTCAGCTTGTGGGGCTGACAGATTTTCCGGTACTCGAGCCGGTTCCTCATAAGCTCACATCCTGGATCGACCTGAAGAGCAGGTTGAGACAAAGGAGGTGGGACAGGTGCAGAAGACAAACAAGACTTTAATTACGTTGTTTAAGTGGAAGGTAAACATCAGAGGAATACATGGCAGTTATGTGTCTTGGACACTTTTTTCTTTTTCAGACAGTCATTATGTTTCCAGTGGAAACACTGTGTTGATATTACAGTGTTAAGATGAAGTTTCCCATTAGAGTATTTATTTGACAAGAATGCTGGGATATATTTTCTGTTGCTCTTAAAATTGTCAGTCTATCTTTGGTTGATGTAATTGTGTGCATTGTGTAGGTGCGCTCTCTGGACACTCAGCTGCACCCAGAGCGTCTGAAGGTGATCACCCAGCAGGTGGAAGAGGAGCATGCACTCATCCAGAGCCAGACCCTGCTACGGCTACACCAGATCCACGCTGTGGACAGACAGACACACAGTCCACAGGTTAGAAACAAACATGCGGAAAACCTAATGTGTACCTGTGCTACTGTTTCTGAACTGGAAGAGGCGGCAGATTGCTCCAACAGCCTCTGAAGTGGCCAATATTGTATGGAGCTCAGCTGTGATGTGGGCATATGTATTTATGGAATGGAAAACACACTTTGATGTCTGTTTTATAAATATTTTGTGTGTTCCTCTAGGTGTTGGCTTCTCCCCCTGCCCCCACCCACCACCCCACGGTGATAGTCCCAGCTCCAACACTAACCCAGCACCCCCACCATCACGTCACAGTGGTCACCATGAGCCCATCAGCCCACACCAGCACGGTGTCCACCTCTAGACAGAACCTGGACACCATTGTGCAGGTTTGAACTTTTTTCACTTTAGAGGATCCTTGCTGATTAGGCATTGACATTGCATTACTTTACATTTTCACACTGCAGTATTTACTAGGCAGGTTTTGGGTGTCTGACACGTTCAATGTGTGTTCAGCAGCCCTGAAAAACGTCTGTGTGGTGCTCGATGTTATTTGAGTAGACTCCAAGGCAACCGAAACAAGCATTTTCCTCGGCTCAAATAATGTTTCTGCAGTGGTCCTACAGACAGGTTTGAAGACCTGTGTCTACATATTACAGTTTACTGTCACCAGGGGGCAGTGTCACAAACAACTGGTCTGCGGTAGGGATGGGTGCCGAAACACCAAGTATTACTGACCCTGAGGCAAACTATTAAAGACCGGTGTGTCAGTAAAATCTGACGTTATTGTTATTTTACATTTTATCTGACCACCATCATTACTAATTGAGACATTAATCTGACATGCATTTTGGCTATTTCCTGTCCAGAAGAGAATTCTCTGCCTCTGAGCTTAGATGTGAACGGTGGTGTAGCTCTGCGTCACACATGCGTGTGCATGTGTGAGGCAGAACTCACTTCACTAGAGTCCATGCTGACAGCGATTGTTGCCTTGGAAAGGAAAAAACATGAAAACACTAAACTAATTTGTGTCACATTCAGACAAAGAAAAGCAAAGTTTTCTCCTTTTTAGCTCATAGTTCATCTGCCGCTGTCAAGTTATGTAAGACTAGCACCCTGAAACATGCACACAATTGTCGTAAGTCATCAGTTATCTTATCTAAAACATGAAAGTGGTTTAATGATTAAATGATCAAAGTAATTACTAACAAGCTGATTGTTATGCATTCAGTCCCAGGTCGTCAAAACATCCTCTGAGCCATTACTTTCAATTCCTAATCCCAAATCCTCAAATTCAGTTTCAGATCACTCAGTGATTTGGAGGCTGAACTCAAACTAATGTCACTGCACAATAACTTGTCTTAAAAAGCCCGCAACATCTGTTCAGTGCAGAGGTTTGAAATTTTTAAAATATTGGATACAGTGTACATGGACTTAATTTACAGTGTATTGTTTATCCATCCATCCATCTTTTTCCACTTTATCCGAGGCCGGGTCGCGGGGGCAGCAGCCTAAACAGAGAAGCCCAGACCTCCCTCTCCCCAGCCACCTCCTCCAGCTTGTCCGGGGGAACACAAAGGCGTTCCCAGGCCAGCCGAGAGATATAATCTCTCCAGCATGTCCTGGGTCTGCCCCGGGGCCTCCTCCCGGTGGGACATGCCCGGAACACCGTGCCCAGGAGGCATTCTTGTCAGATGCTCAAACCACCTCAGCTGGCTCCTTTCAATGTGGAGGAGCAGCGGCTCTACTCTGAGCCCCTCCCGGATGGCCGAACTTCTATCTCTAAGGGAGAGGCCAGCCACCCTTCGGAGGAAGCTCATTTCCGCCACTTGTATCCGCGATCTCGTTCTTTCGGTCACTACCCACAGCTCGTGGCCACAGGTGAGGGTAGGGACGTAGATCGACCGGTAAATTGAGAGCTTCGCTTTTACTCTGAGCTCTCTCTTCACCACAACGGACCGGTACACCAATCCGTCTGTTGAACTCTGGCTCCCTTCTCATGTTTAATTATTATAAATTCATTATATTTTATGTTTATATTTTGAGGGTTCCAGACAGATGATAAATGACAAAATCAAATGTGATCTGATAGGAGTTATGTTAAAGTACCGGTTCAATAGCATTACCACTAAGAGTAGTAATGCTGTTACAGTGGTGTCAGTCCTTAGTCTGTGGGCTGCTTTTGCTTGTTCTTGGTCCTTGCCAGCTGCAGCAGAGAACATACAAAGAGCTGAAGTGAAACCGACTGTTTGAAAACAATGAAAAGTGTCCGCTGCGGTCACCATCTGTGCTTCTCATGCTCCATTTTATCATCTTCTGACATCCTGTTTGGAAGGAACTTGGCCATCGCTCCATTCCTTGTTCCAGCCCACTTCTCAACCAGTCAGCATACACATACTGTCATGCTTGTCGAGCTACATGCTGTTGCGTCATTGGAGGACTGCATGCAACCACATTTGTGCTGGTTGCATACCCCTCTGCAAAGTCAAAAACCTACAAAAAATAAACACGCGTATTACCATAAAACAAGCATTAGCCTGATTGCCAATGTTGGGTTAAGTGAAGCCAGATAATAGAAAGAGAGCCTGGGTTTGTTGAGCTTGATTCATAGTGCACGACCCAGGTCTCTATGCTTTTCTGCATGTTAAAACAAAAGGTTCAAGCAGACTAACTAGCCTGATCTTCATGGGTCTTTACTGCAATGGAGAGGAAAAAATAACTTCTGTGTACTTTGTATGGAAAGCTGCTTTTGCTGTTTATTGCCTCATATTTAAAGTATACTTTCTTACCTTCCCAGGCCATCCAGCATATCGAACGCACTCAGGAGAGGAGAGCCAGCGCTGAGGAGGAGCAGAGAAGAGCTGTCATTGTAAGCCCCGCCCACATCGCCATGGACACCGCCTGCTCTGACACAGACACTGACACAGAGGGGGAGGACAGTTCAATGAATTGATCCATCCCATGAACTCTCTTTCTCTTTTACTCTCCCTCCCTCACACACACACACACACACACACACACACACACACACACACACACACACACACAAATACCTTTTCACTGTAAGATTCCCTCCAGGAGGTTGACTGCTTTTTGACAGAAAAGAAAAAGTTTAAAAAAAAGTCGTCTTTGGCATTATCCAAACTCCTAAAATCCAATGGTTAAGCTCTGTGTCAGTCTTGTACTGTAAAATCTCTTAATATTGAAAACATAGGATGGTCAGCGTGCAGAGGAGACACTGTGGGATCTCTCGAGGCTGTCTTTCAATGGCAGAGCCGGTCTGTGACTATTATGAAACTTGAGGGTCTTCTAGTGTAAAAAAGCTATCAGCATCAGTCCGCCCTTCATTTTGTGTTTACGCGTCGCAGTAATCCATCGTCACTGGCACACCGGCAGTATTACTTGTGCTTCAAACTGATGGGAGTCAGTGTAACAGAGAGCTGAATGTATGATCGCAATAACCGAGCAGCTCTCAATTCTGAAACTCAAACTACAGCTGAAGCAGTTTCGAAATGCCAGAATTTGGAATGAAATTCACCTAATTACAAGTTTAATTTGAGGATACTCGCTTAAAGAAATTGTCTGATTTTACTTGAAAGAAAAAATGCTTTTGATGTCTAAATAAGCCCTTAAAATAAGCTCTTGATCAATTTACTTTGGTCGTCTTTTTGGTTATGTTTTTGTTAACTTTATGTCAGCGTTACTGAATACGGAAGGTGAACAATTTCTTAAATTGAATTTATCAAATTGGAGGTTTATCAGGTTTTTACAGGGAACCGGGGTCCCTGAGGGGATTTTTTTAAATTTTATTTTATTTTTTTTAAACAGATTCTGATTTCAGTTTTGAACCAGCCGCCATCAAATGTTGGTTTATCGCTCGAAAATATTAACCAACGTTCACGTCTGGTGTTAATTTATGATCGCTCCCAGACAATTTGACTGAATCAGATTTTTTTTTTTTTTTTTTTTTAATTGTAAATGAAAATATGTGAAGTTTAGCTGATGCGATTTGGATGATTCGTATGCTTGCACTGCATGCAGGCTTCTGGTGTTCCTCCAAAGACTATCTAAGTCTCTTTTAGTCCTGGTTTATTAATTTCAGTGACTATGCACTAACGTTTTTTGGTATTTATGCAATTCCATCTTCATTACATTTGTTGGTGTCATTTCTACATGAGGTGAAGATCTCTATGCACCGTCAATAGGTGGTCACGCGCCTACAGTATATGTATGAAACTTGATGAGCTTGTGTCAAAGAATGTAGTCTCTACTTGCAAGGTGCTCTTTTGATAACCCTGGTGCTCTGCTGATGAGCAGTGAGCTGAGGCCAAAACCCTTCATGTAACCGTTAATCACATTTCCTACACATCCAGTTGTTTGTTTTTTTTGTTAAATATTTGTCATTTACACACTTTGAACATGCTCAGAGTGTAGAGCAGGGATGGGTTTTCAGGGTTGCTCACACGCAGAAATGAGCAGCTTTAGGTGGGGAAAACTGAGCAAACAAATCAGATCATTGTCAGTTTTCAGGGCATCAACATTGGCTACAAAAAGGGCAAAAACACTGTTTGGTAAAATGTAAAATTGATACAACACCCAGCTACAATCCCTCCATTTGTCTGTCTCAAAAAAGCACCAAGTCTGTCCACCTCATGTTACTTTGTTCATATTTCTTGGGAATTTGACTGGAAACCCCTGCTACAAGCCTCTCTCCTGTCATACTCAATTTGATACGCTGACTTGATGCTGTAAACATTCCCTTTTCTTGGATTTGTATCTGTCTTTTGATCTCTTGTATGTTCTGTTGCCAACGGAATGCATATTACTAATCGGCATTTTCTCTCGTCTGAAGTAATCTTTTGTTATGACATTTTGTTTATTTCTTGCGGGGTCTTTTTTTTTTTTTTTTTCCTTTTTTCTTTTTCATGAACACATGACTGATGCGTTCAGTGACACTGTCTTGTGTAGGATGTGTGGACACTAGTCACTCCCAGGCATCAGGTTAGACTAGACTAGCATTTTCATGCCAAACGTGGGGTATTTTTCATATTTTGTTTGTGAAACTTTGTTAAAGGGTTTGGTGTTGCTCTGACATATGACAACAGCCTGATTTTAATCTGGGCTGTTGTTGGTCAGAGAAACTCTTACGCCCAAATGTTTCTGTACATTGTGTTGCAGCACTGCTGTTTTTTGGTGGAATTTGACATATTTGATATGAAGCACTTGCTGTTCTTTAATGCCTGAATCAGCTTTCAGGAAGGGTTGTTTTGTTTTGTTTTTCTCCCCATATGCTCTTTGCTGTGACGCAGTTCAAAATCTTTAATTTGTCTTGCTTTTCATTTTTTAAGTGACAAGCCTTTTATATTGTGATTTTAAGTTTTGTTTTTTGTTCTGCATCAGTCCAGGTCGATGAGAAGCTGTTATATTTTGTTTATTAAAAAAAAGAAAAACCTTGGGTAAACAGGCCTTTGTAAAGACGAAAAAATAAAAATTTGTACTTTTTTATTACACTCCCTCTGTTTGGTTGCTTTTATTCATACATACGACCATTTCTGCCCACCAGGTGGTGACAATGAGTGACTATTACTGCTGCGCAGAGTTCAAATTGGTGATCAAAGATGTGGCACACACACATGTGCACTGCAACAACATGTAAAAATGATAAAATATTGTAGTGTACTGTTTTATTTATTTATTTTTTGACAGATTTAAATGCAGTCCACTACGTAGTTGTAGTATGACAGTAGTATTTGAACACAAGTCATTCTATTAAAATAACTTTATAGCACCATTAAAAGATGCATAGTGTACAAGAGCTTTGTAGTCTATTTGAAGGAAGTCAGTGAATCTGAGTGGCTTTTCTGAATGTTTAAGTTCAAATGAATTGTATTAATTTTGACACAACTTTTAGGGGTTGGTTATTAGTGGCAGATTGGCTCGTCTGAGTATTTCTGAGATTTTGCCACACAACCATCTGCAGGGTTTAGAGGGGATAGTTTGACAAAGAGGACAAAATCCAGTGAGTGTCAGTTCTCTGTGCAGAAATGCCCCATTGATGTCAGAAGATGGCCAGACTGCTTTGAAAAGCAGTAACTTGAAAAGCCACTTGTTAGAAGCAGGGTATGCAGAAGAGCATCTCTGATCATACAACACATTGAACCTAGAAGCAGATGGGCTACAGTAGCAGAAGACCACACTGGATCCCACTCTTGTCATGTAAGAACAGAAAACCGAGGCTACAGTTACAGCTTCACGAAAATTGGAACAATGTTTCCTGGTCTGAGTCTCAAGGTCTATGTCAGCTGGATGACAGCCAGGATTTGTGTGTAAACAACATGAAACCCTGGATTCACCTTGCCTTCTATCAGCAGCTCAATCTGGTGGGGGTGTAAAATGGTGTGGGGATATTTGCTTGGCACACTTTGGACGCCTTAATACCAAATGAGTGCTGTTTAAATCATTGTTGATGCCAACCGTGTCCATCCCTTTCTAACCACAGTGTACCAGTCATCTGATGACTGCTACCAACAGGAAAAACACCATACACAGAGCTCAAATGATGTCAAACTGGTTTCTTGGGCATCATAATGAGTTCACTGCAGTCAAATGTGCACCACAGTCTCCAGAACTCAATCCAGTAGAGCGATGTTCGGAAACAAAAGTTTCCAAAATCCCAGAGGAATGTTTCTAGGACCTCCATGACTGTACCTAATAAAGTGGCCACTTACTTTTTGCCCCCAAACCCATGGTAATCCATTCAGTGTTTTTTAATCTGAGCTAAAGCAATGAAGCAAATGAAAGGCATTACTGCTGCACTATAAATGTGACTCAAAAAAAACTTGTCTCATTAAAATGTAAAGCTTCTGAATTTTTCTTTTTCAGTTTTCCGAGGTGCTTTTATACAGCCTGCAAACCAAAGCACAACATGATCACTTAGTCTCCCTCTTCTCTCAACATTCCCGATTAGAACTGGCAGCTGCTCTGACACACAATGGCTGACACGGGTGCAGCTGCTGCCCCCCCCCCTTCACTGGCATGCCCTCTGACCTTCAGCTAGAGCAGTATATATAGCTGAGGGAGATGAGCGGCAGGTCCCTGGCAGCCAAAATGAAGTCTGTGGTGTCTGTGTGCTGCTTGCTGTCTCTTCTGGCCTTGTCTGCTGCAGGTACGGTGGAGGGTTGAAGCTGGGATTTTGTCAAAATGTCTAAGTTTTGTAAAACCGCTTGATGGGTGTGTAATTCAAGCAGGCATGTTTGAAATGGACCAGCTGATCCAAAACATTTAGATGGCTGTAGGTGTATTTCGCCTGTGTCTTTAAGCATGTGGGTTTTTGCAGATCTTGCTGGAAACTGAAATGATAACAAACAACAAATGGAAATTTTAAATATTTTTTAATAGTCTTTATTTATTATTATCATGATTTGAGCCATGAAACTATAATGGGGTCACTGCTAACTGAATGCATTCTCAGGTTTGACTCTTAGGTGTGTACTATATGCTTCTGTGGTGCAGTGCAGAATTTTTGGTTGTGTAAGTGGAAATGTCAGGGCTGAGGTGTGACTCCAGCTGATGGAAACTGTCCTGCCTGCTGCTTATTCTCTGTGCCCTCCAGAGTAACACAGTGACGGCACTGACAGAGTAACTTGGACATACTCCAAAGAATCACGTTCTCTTCTGCATCCAAAGTAAACGCAGTGATTGAAAATACAAATACAAATCATCTGCATTAACAGCACCGTGCGGTGCCCGAGTAAGGATTTACAGATATAGGCATGACACTTAATCAAACTTGTTGCGAAAGTTGTTTCAGAACGTTATAGTTGTTTTTAATTGATTTCTTTACTAAAGTTGAAGCCAGGAACACCCTTGTCTGCCCTTGCATTGCTTCATTTTGGCCCCTACAAGCTGCTGTAGTCAGGTGTCACAAAGTCGTCATCAGATACTGTAGTCACCAAAGCCGGGGATCAGTATATCTCTCTTTCAGAAATGCTCACATATTTGTGCTGTGTAAATAGTCACATACAGTGACTCACTCATCATAAAGTCATACATGAGCACAGACAGTCAGTACTTGATTTAATGTCTCAATAAAGCTTCACCACTCCCACTCTGCAGAGCCGCTAATCTGTCATTCCAGTCAGCGCTGTCCAGTCAGGATGTTCCTTCTAAAACAGGCACGAGAAGCTCGGCACAGGGAATATAAGACCTGAGCCGAGAAGCCCAACAGTTGGGCTGTTTAAAATTACATAATGGGGCATTAAAAGTCGAGGTGAATGAAAATAAACTGTGGTGATAGAGTTGCTAACAGAAAGCACGCTGTCTTTGGAGGGTTAAATGACTGTATTTAATTAACTGTTTAAAGATGATGCTAAATGATGTATTTAAGTACTTGTTAACTGCTGGTGGCCTTCTAGCATATAAGATGGCATTTGCCAATGTCAGGACTCGAATGAAGAAGAACAAAAGAAAAACACACATATCGACCCAAAATTTAACCGTCCTTCCATCCTGTATGCGAATAACTGTGGTTGTTATGCTCAAAGTGCAATACATAGCTGCATGTCATTGATCTCACCACTGATGCTTTTATTGTTCTTGGTCTTTAAAAAGAGCTTTGTGCCGTTGCACACTGTTGCAGGGGCTGCGTGTAATAGTGCAGCACAGATGCAGGCCTGCCTCATGAGAATCACATGGAGAAGAAGAGCGTCACACTTCCTGAAAATAGGAGTGGAATTATCCCTCCTTCTTTTCACCCTCTGACTCATTGTGTCACTATTTCTGTCTCAAAGTTGTACCATCCAGCACCCAGGCACCTGTCCCACTCTATCCCCACAACACCACGGTCTGCCCAGGCTCCACTGCAGCAGCCGGCGGTGCAGGGATCAGGAGCACATTGCTCCTTGATTTTGATAGCTTTACAAACTGAATCATTATCTATTAAATTATTGTTTTTAATATGCTAATATCACAATAGCACATTAGCTTGCTAAGATTAACACAAAAGAAGCTTTATTTCTAAATCCCATATATTTTGTTCTGGACCACTGATCACTGTATTCATGACCTTAGTAAGGCTCCAGTCACAAAGACCATTCTTTATATTTGTGTGGCTAACCATCAGTATCCAAAGAAAAGACCATTTGGGGAGTGGTTGACAGAGGTTCCTGGCAATCACATGGTGAAAATTGCAAAACCTCCTTGCGATTGCTCTTGTCTGTAGCAGGTTTCCGCAGTGAGCTTCCATGAAAGACGCTGGTTTGTCTTGCAAGCAAGTGGTAGTGAAACTGTGAAAAGCGCAATACGAACTGGAAATGGAGACCATTTGCTTTCAAAGTAAAAGTTGAACCTTTTAAAACGTCTAGCCTATAGTACTAAGGCACAACTTTTACTTGAAGGTGAATATGCTCTATTTCAAGTTTGCATCACGCTTATTGAAGTTTTGCTACCACCCAGCTAGTAGTTAGTAGGTGTTTGCAGACCAGCCAGCATCGCCTACAGGCAATCTGCTAGCAGCCAAAGCAATCACAAGGAGAGTTTTTTTTTCCCACTTTGTTTGTGACTGGTTTCTGTACATTTTTCTCTATCAGATGGTCGCCAGCTGGTCTGTGAGACTGAGGCCACCTTTGCTGATGAGTTTATGGTCGGAAATCTTTTAAATTTTTTTCATGATGCTCACTTTTTATCTAAAGTAAAATAAATACAACAACAGTAACTTTTAGCTCATAGCTACCCTGTACATCAGGGGTGGGCAACTCCAGGCCTCGAGGGCCGGTGTCCTGCAGGTTTTTAGATCTCACCCTGGATCAACACACCTGAATCACATGATTAGTTCATTACCAGGCCTCTGGAGAACTTCAAGACGTGTTGAGGAGGTCACTAAATCAGCTGTGTTGAATCAAGGACACATCTAAAACCTGCAGGACACCAGCCCTCGAGGCCTGGAGTTGCCCACCCCTGCTGTACATCAAGTGTATATGAGTAGGTGATGCAATCCTTGCTCGTCAAGCCTGGTTTCAGAAACTGAATCAAAATGATGAGTTTGAGGTTTCAGCAGAGGACTTCACAAACCCATGGGTATCATAAAAGTGGCTACATCCATCTAATATGTACAGCAGACCAGCAGCAGACCCTTATTACCGTTCTCACAGCTATGCTGTAAAAAATGCTATAAAAATGAGAAAAACACTTATTTGGGTTTCTTCTAAATGTTTTTTTATATTGGAAAGCTGTGTCTCTGAAAGCACAGGGGATTATTTTCACACATACTATGTCTCATATTTTTTTCCTTTCACACTGGCACGTCATTCCCATTTTTAATTATGTTAACTTTAATTTAATTTGGCCACTGCTGGCAACTAGCACAGCAGAAAATGATCTCCCTGCTTGATGTGATCTTGAGACCAGCAGTTTCGAGAATAGCGTGTGCATGAAGTTCAGACAGCGTCGCTGCAGTGTTTGCAAGTTTTAAAAACTACATGTAAATACCAGGTTCTTTAAACATGCACTTTCAGCAGTTAGTGTGATAAAGAGCCTTCCACTAAATTAGCATGTCAAGGATTTCAAATAAATGTTTGGTACATACGCTTTGATAATTGATCAGATGACAAAAACAGCGGATATTTAATCTGTTTTGTATTACATAATTAGTGAATGACCTTTAAACAATGACCTTGGTGTGAAATGTCATTTAACTCTGGAAACCTTCATTCACTAACTAAACTCAGGATTGCAGCGCCTGCTGCTGTTCATGTTACTATGCAGACAATGCTGTAACAACATGTCTATGGACGGCATCCAGACCTCCCCCAAGCTTGATCAGAATCTCTGAACCATACACCCTCCTCACTTTTCCTCTCACTAATCCCCTCTCTTTGAGTCACTCATTTGCTGACACCCATCGTGCACTTAAGTCTGGCCAAGATGTGTTTTATTAGTCTTGTTACACCCAAAATGACAGAGTCTGGACAAGCATGACTTAGCCTCCTTTAGTAACAGCGAGGGAGCATCTTCGCATCCAAATGCTGTCTCTCTGATGCTAATCGCGCTCAGAAAGTGTGATAAAGTCAAAAGACTCTTCTGCTTAGAAAGGAATTGTTTGTGGGATTTTCTGTCTTTTTGTGTGTTAGAGCTGAGGATTGGACAGGTTGTCCATTAAAGCCATGTTTAGCGATGGACCAGTGAAACAAATCTTGTTGTTTTCACTTGTATGAATGGACTGAGTTCCAGTACATAGTGTCCAAAACATTTTAAATTATAACCTTTATAGTTCGTGAACAGTGAGGATTCTGTGGGATTAGAAACCTTCTCTGGTCACAGATGCTGACAGCAGCTCAGTAGGTGATAAGCTAATGAAGCTTCCAAGAGGTGATAAGCAGCATCATGAGAATAACGTTCATGTGTGGTGTTTGATTCAAGGTCTTAAAATAGGGTAAAGAAAACATAAATCAAAGCTTAAAGTCCAAGTATACCTGACTAGGAGGGAGCTACTGGTTACTTTCACATCCACCTTTTAGACAGAAAGTAGCCGATAGCCGCACTACTCTTTGCCCACAGAGACGAAATGGAAAGGCATCTGCATTGATACTAACCTGATAGTTTGGCTCACTCAGCATCTGGATTTTCTTTCATGAACTAATCTTGGATGTGCACACTGATTCAGAGGTTTGGAACTAGCCAATCCTGATACAGCAAAACAGAGAAAGTTTCCTGTGTTGTGGATTTTATGCTGTTGTTACAGTTTTTCCCCCAGCAGCCTTTTAACTTGTCAAAACAGGAACAGCGCAAGTGAAACAAGTTTGGGTAATAATGATTTCATTTCATCAAGTGTCCCAGTAAGCCGTGACAGTGAAACTGAAATATAAAGCTTTAGATTGTGAGTCTAACCAAAGAAAGTTTATCGAGCAAAATAATTCATGCACTGGATTAAATTAGTAGAATTTAAATACATTTATGTTGGAAGTATTTTGTGCAAAAATGTAAATGAAATTATCACAAATTACTTATCAGCGTAGGACAATCTAATAACCATGACAGCTGCCTGAGGCTATTAGTCTTCATCCATTACACTGACCCCATCGTGTAACATGACCCGTAGACATGTATTTAACTGCCTCACATCACACGTTGTATCAATGTGCGTTCCTCCTCACACGCAGTTATAATTAAACAGAGGTCGTGGCCTTGTGCTCTCTGGTCACTGTGGTAGTGAAGTGTATCTCACGCACATGTATGTAGTGTAATGTAGAGGGAGAAGCTTGTTTATAGGTATGATTGTTTCGATGCCACGGTAACTGTAGAACAATGCTGATGTCTGTTTACCTGAACGGGTGCGAGCAACTTGGTGTAGTCTCTGCTAATAATGTCATATTGACCTGTGAGAAACATTTAAACCATTTTATCATCAATCACTGAACAAATCTTTGGCTTTAAAGTTAAGAAAACATTATTTAGTGGGAAAAGGCAATGTGTGGGTTAAACAGCATGTTTCTTGGTCTCTTCTACAGTTGCAAATAATCCTTGTTTTTTTTTATATACCTGGTCTTGCTGCAGCCTGTCAGGTTATCAGTTTTCTTCCGCTGCCTAATCATCCAAACAGAAGATTTGAATGGCATACATCACAGTTTTTGATTCAGTACTAATCAAGTGATGCTTCTATTTGTCCTTATTAATGATAATATAATAGAATTTATTTGAAAATCAGGAAATAAAGGAAATTATTTATTCATTCACACTTTTGGCCAGAAATTTCATGTTAATTAAAAACACCACATGAGCAAAAATGTGTACCCTTACATGAATTCATTTCTGTTTGGCGTCCTCTGCCACTGTCCAGTGTTTGTAGCTTTAAATAGTTCATTCCTTCATTCCACCAGTCAAGGAACTGAAATCTGAGTCAGAAATCCAAGAGGTGATAAACCTGTGATCTGCTCTGTTCAAGCATCCTGATTGAATGCAGGTCGAACGCTGACGTAGCAAACAAGGGTGACTTGTCTGTACATCTCTACTTGAAGTGAATTGCATAACAGTGATTTTTGACTATGAAATGTGAGGCATTTCATTGCATCTTTTTAAAGTCTGAGATGACAATCACTTCTCTTTCTTTACAAAATTTTGCTGTCAGAGATATTTCAAAGGTTTCTGTCATGCTGAAAGGTAAACTTTTGTAAAATCATATTTCCCTCTCGTTTCAGATCTCCTGACAGACTCCTCTGTCCAAGATGAGGATCCTCGGATGCGTCTGAAGCTCCAGCGGCCAGAGGGAGACCTCTTTTCCTGTGGCTGTGACACATCAGAGGAGCATTCCAGCCAGAGCTCCTCCAACGACACCCCAGCCCCAGAGAGGGCCGTGTGCCATCCCTGCAAAGCCCCATCGACTGCAGATGCTGAAAAAGACCCATCCTCCTCAGAGGATAAGGAGGAAGAGGAAGCACCACAAGAGGATTCTTCCACCGAGGTGGCAGCAAGTGAAGAAGAAGATGAAGAAGAAGTGACATCAGATGAAGAAGCTGAGGAGACAGTAGATGATCCACCTATTCCTGAAGATGAGGAGGAGACTTTGGCTGTGGCTGAGGAAGATGAGGAAGAAGCCAAAAATGGAATATCCCAGGAGGAAGAAGGGATTGAACCTAAGGATACTGATGGAGAAGATGCGGTTAAAGAGACTGAGGAATCAGAAGATGAAGACGTACAGGAAGAAACAAAGGAAGCTTCTGTAGAAATGAAAACTGTGGAAACAGTCCTGCAAGACGATACAGATGTGGAGGATGCAGCTGAGAGGGAGGCGGTCAAAGTGACCGAATCAGAATCACAAGAGGAACCAGAGGTGGTTCCTGAAACCAACCCTGAGTCTGAAGAAACGGAGCCAGAACTGACAGAAGAACCAAAAACAGTATCAGCAGATAGTTTAGAGACTGAACCTGAACCAGAAGTCACTGCAGAGTCTCCGGCTGGAGTGATTTTAGAAAAGCAACAAGAGCCAGGAGTCACTCCACAGGTTCACCCAGAAGCTGTTACAGAGGAGATAACACCACAGTCGGTTGAGGAAGCAGGAGTGCAGGATGTAACTGAGGAAATTACAGTAGAGGCAGTGGAGGAGGTGACTCCAGAGGAGCCTTCACAGTCTAAATCCAAAGGTACAAAAACATGATGTCCCTACGATTTGTATATCAGATGTTTAAGCTCAGCTTTTATATAAAATCGATTTGTTTGAGGGAGTGTTTTGAAGAAGAGCAAGGTGACTTGTATGTTTTTGCTGAAACCAGAGCTAAATGTCTTGTCTTCATTCTGACCTGCAAGTAGACTTGGAGGGATCGTGTTACAGAAAATCTGTCCCCATCCAGCTGGTGCTTCTGTGATTAAGGAAGCATGTCATTATCTGGTATCCGGGTGTTGACACCTACTATAAAAGAGGAAGGCAAAGTCCTAAAGGGATTCCAATCTCTTACTCTGATCCCACTTCATTAATTTGTTCATTCATCATGTTTGGTGGGGTGCATGCTGTCTTTTTTTAATCGTAAATGAAAAAGACCTGTATCTTTGCCTGCTTGTAAATATTAGATGAGAACCCTGACAAAAATCTCATATTTTCAGACTAAATATGAAAGTGCAGCCAGCTGGGAGAGAAACTGAACCCAATGCAAGCAACGACATGTGGTTTTTAGACTTTGTTCGCTTGCGAGCATAAAACAAACATTATTTATGGTTTTAGTTAGTGGACCTTATGGGTGATATTAGGGAGATAATTTTTTATATAACCAGTGTAGCTATATCTGTTTTCAGTCTTTGTGCTAAGCTGATCTTCTAGTCATTTCATAGCTGTAGCTTTTTAGCTTTCAGACCTAAAATCGTATGTAGATGGTGACTATAGGCATTGTGGTACCATCCATTGGTTTGAGGAGCAGTATTTTGAAGTTTTATGGCATCCATGTGACTTTTTTTGTCTTCTTTGGCACCAGTTTCTCAAGTGAAATCATGCACACAATAGTTGGGAGTTGCTGAAGGCACATTTTCTGTTTCCGTTTTGTTGTTGAAAGTCAGATAGTAGTTGGTGAGAGTTTTTGCAGGTCAGGGAATATAAATTATCCCCACATGACCGATGGTTGCCAGATGGTCTGACTGGGACCTTATTCACTTACCGGTAACCTTACAGGGTCACACATCTAAAATGGCAAACAAGTTACTCTCACATGGTTAGCAGTCACATGACTGCAAAACCGAAATATTCCACAGACTCTGTGGGTTGCTGGCCACACAGCAAGCCAGTCGGATAATTACATTAAAACTGCTTTAAAAGTTTCTGGTAACAACCACCTGTCAATCAAAGCTTCCGGTTACTAAACTTTAAGTCTTCATACTGTTCATAAGGTTAAAGCTGAAGGCCTGTGATTGAATCTCACCTCTGGTCTCTCTCCTGTTGTCCTACTGCAACAAAGGCTAAAAAGCCAAAAATATATATTTGAAAAATGTAAAAGTTTTACTTTTGTTACGAATGGGTAAATTATCTACAAGACTAACATTTTTAACCCATTGTAAACACGTTCATTTCACTGTAAGTTGGCCTCTTTTCACATTGGCTCACTTTTAGAGGCAGACTCAAGTGGCCACTTAAGGACCTGCCATATTTGGCACTTGTGCTCTGGCTTCATTTTTCAGCCTTGGAGTCGCTTACTATGACATGCCTACTGATTTTCTCATCGAGCTTCTGACAAGAAGGAAATAAAAATTAAAAAATGAGTCCCTTAATTTAAAGAACGCCTCACTGGAACATTTCATGCTTACCCTTTGGAAATGTTCGGTGGAGCACCCAGAAAAGAATCTATTGATAAATGAAAACAACCCAAGCTTTGAGTAGATGAAAAGATTTTTATTTTTATTTTTTTACAAACGCTGTAATGTGCAATTTGCTTATTTGGCAGCTTATTGGTCTGTCGCAACTTTAATAAAGACATTGTGTTTTGTGTTTTGTGTATATAAAATGTGCCTTATGACATAAATTCTGTTTGGTAATGAGATATTTGTGTCACTGGGCATTTAACTGAGACAGGTCATGAAATGACAGCAATGGTCTATGGTATCCGGCTTCTCTCTTTCTTTTGTGCACATGCCAAATCCCCAGAATATGACACTGTGTGTAGTTAAAGAGGAATCAGAAACAATCTCTGGTACAGAAATAAACAGCCGGGAGTAGCTGTGGAAAGGAATCGACAGATAGATATATAACAGCATGACATAACAATTTAGGACATTTTACATTGAGTCCACGTTTGTTTTCCCACCATGTCAGCAGTTGTGTATATTTTTCACAGATAAAATTCGATTACTTGCTGTCACCGTGTGCCTGTTTTTCCATGTTAATTGTCACGTGTTAACCGAAACAGTTGGTTCTTCCAATTTAAATGCACAGAAGGAGAGACATTAAGCGTGGCACTGAGGAACCGTTCCCACATTGAGGATACGCTGCGACTGGCGTCTGCTGAACCGTCAGCAGAGTTCTCAGGTAAGGAAGGAACTTTAAAACTCCCATAAAACACATCCTCTCAATAAAAAGCTGGTTCTTCAGTGAGCGCATTTGCTACGCTGCACACTGTTTCAAACATCTTTCAGACTTTTGCTGCAGAAATAACGCCTGGAGTCATGTACTGAAAAAATGCAGGAGAATGTTTACAGCTACTTTGTCAGTGGAAAAGAAAAACAGATGCTTTTCTGCATGCATATGAAAGGAAGTTTGAAACAATTTTGGAGTTTTTTTTCTGCAGAAACTATTCTGAAAATTGCTTCCCGATGTCTGGGTCCTGAGGCCTTTATGTGAGCATGTGTGTACAGTATGAAAGTGTGTGTGTGTGTGTGTGTGTGTGTGTGTGTGTGTGTGTGTGTGTGTGTGTGTGTGTGTGCAGACGTGTCTTAAGGGAAGGTGATTAATCAGTGAAAATGCCTAACTCTGTCCCCGGCACAAAAAGCCCCTCTGTTCTGTTGAGCTAGATTGTTTTGTTGCGGTGAGGCCAAAGAGCTGAGCAAAGCCAGCCCCTAATCACCTCAGATCCATTCAGTAAACTTTAAGAAGCCGATTCATCACATACGGCAGGAGCAATTGGTGTCGTCAGTAAGGGTAGTAAGAGCATTCGTAATGCTCTTTTACATAACCATCCCAACAGTCCAGGTTGTCTTTCCTTTCCTCCCCTCCAGGTGCCGTGAAGACGCTGCTGAACATCTACCACAAGGCCGTCAAGCCAGTAGAGCAAGCCTTCAAGTACAATGAGCTCAGGCAGCATGAAGTCACAGGTGATTTAGCTTCCTGCGGAGTTTAACTGCCCTTACCAAAGCACTAACAGTTTGTCTGTACAGTCACAAACAGGTTTTACAGGTCCACATTAGCAACATGGGAAGAAACTGTTGGTCATGATCTCTTCACGTCTATTTTTAACTTCAGCAGCGGCCTCTTGTGTTATAAAGTTCACTCTTAATTTCAGGCCGTTAGAAATCAGAATTTCACATGCTTCCCTGTCACAGAAATACTGTTGCTGTGAATGTCAGTCAGAAGCCACAGTTCTGGTAACTTGTCAAAAGAAACACAAAGCGTACGACACGACTTCAACACATTGCTTTTCCAGCCGTTTACTGTGGTGTGTAAAACCAAAGCAGCACACCCTACCCACATTCCTTTATCAGTTCACATGTACACAGTGCCTGGTTTAATGAAATGGAACAGCACAGCAACACTGAAGTACAAATAAAGTCATAATTATAAATGAATATGAAGCCAAGATGTGACATTAATCAAACCAGGCACACAGAGAAGCACAATAAGGACTCTGTCTGCTGAAATTTAAAGGGAACATTGTGTGGGCCAGGAGCACTGCAACTTTGTTCCATAGCACTTCAGGGCATGGAGTATTATTTATGCTAAGGAGCAGGATCAAGACTTCACACTGTGCCATGTGATTCTGGGACACCTTGTGTTCCAGAATGGAAGTACACAATTAGAATCAATTCAAAGGTAGTTTCATTTATTATTGTTATTATTATTTTTTACATTGGTGAGTATATATCACAAAGTGTACCATTAAGGTCTTTTATATTAAGAGATTCTATGCTTTGTTTTCTACGTTTATTTTCTGAGGGGAGAATAAATGTGCTTTGAATTAAATGTCCCCATTCATTTTGGTATTTCCTTTGTCCAACGGGAGGTTTTAATTTAAAGACAAGGACGCCACAAAAGAATAATCAGAGGGATTTACCAAAACTTTAAGTGGTCACCTTCAAAACTTTCTAGCATTCTTGAAAGTCTTTGCTGACCTGGGTTGCTCTGAATTAAAGTGTCAGGGGTGCATACCCACTGTATACTGGCAAACCAAACAACCGGTGTGTGGTGTGGTGACATGAGCAGGATGGCTGCAGCTGTGGATTTACTGTTAACTCTTTCCCCAAAAAAGAGAACATTTGGTGACCTTTCCTGTACCCTTAGTGATGAGTTTTGACACTTCAACATATATCAATATATCAATATGTTGAAGGGGTTTTTTCAAAGGGTGATGCTAGCAAGCTGTAAAGGCAGAGGTCACCCTCACTAGCTTCTGAAGCACAGCCAGTCATTTTGTTCTGGAAGCAAGCCTGAAAAATGACAGAGACCAGGATTAGCTCTAGTAAGCACCCGAGGAGGGAAAGATGTTTAAAAAAAAAAAACAGTAGTTAAACAGTAGCATAGTTTAAGTTTTTCAAAAACAAGAAAGAGGAGGGTTTGATGTGTTTAATGACTTCTTTGTCTATGTCTTTGTTCCTTTTTTCTTCATCCTTCTTTTTTATGTCTGGCTCTCACATACTCAGAGGGCGAGGTCACATCCAAGCCCATGGTTTTGTTTCTGGGACCCTGGAGCGTTGGCAAGTCCTCTATGATCAACTATCTGCTGGGTCTTCATGGCACCCCCCAGCAACTCTACACAGGTTCATACAGATAAAGCATGATTGTTAGTTTGTCAGTGACAGCTTCATCTTGACTTGAAGCTATAATGTAACAGTGTAAATAAACAGAATAGTATTAATAGTAATAATAATAGCTTGATGCATGCTCAATAATCCAGGTGAGGAAATCCCAGAAAGTGGATTATGTTGTCCTGGATGCGATGTTTTCAGTTTCAACACGTTCTCAGACTATATAACGTATTATATATTATTTCATTATTAAGGAAGGTTCATTGCCACTTTGGCCTGTATGACACAAATAAAACAACCCTGAATATCTGCCAAAAGTTTTATCCCTTCTTTTAAACATGTTAAGAACACATTTGTCTAGAAACATTTTACAAATAAGGCTCAAAGTTTAGTTAAACATTTAAACAATAGTTTATTTTTACAGTCATTAAACATTAGACAAGCATTTTGTTTTAGTACTAAAATTATATGTTGGAGTTATTTTGCATTAACAAGTTATTATTACAAATTAATTAATCAAATTAATAAAACATTTCCTTTTCCATCATTTCAACAGGTGCTGAACCCACTACCTCCGAGTACACTGTCATAATGCACGGCGAGAAGTTTCGGAGTGTAGAGGGCATCGTCATGGCGGCAGATAGCTCGAGGCCTTTCTCGCCTCTAGAGAAGTTCGGCCAGAACTTTCTGGAGCGACTGGTCGGCATTGAGATGCCACACAAGCTGCTGGAGAGGGTCACCATAGTCGACACACCGGGCATCATTGAAAACCGAAAGCAGCAGGAAAGAGGTGATGGTCACATTTCTTCTATTAGTGCAGCAGTTGATGAAATATTTAATGTTTTTGTTCTAATTCTCTAATTAGACATGTAAAATTTAACTGCAGGCTGCTATTACTGGGGTGATCCACTACAATGACATTTCCACACTGGTTTATAGAGAGAGTTGGATTAAATCAGTATACAGCACTATCGGATATCTACACTCTTTATTAAACCTATATTTTCTGCTACTTATTTGTTTTTTATGATTTTTTTTTCAAGTAAGCCTTTCACAGAAAACAAAGAATAGCTGTTAATAAAAAGCATGCTGATTGGTTTATCTTCTGGATGCAATGAGAGGTTTCCTTGAAGCTTTCTGACTCTAAAACACACATAAATTGTCCTCTTTTTCCTTCAGGATACCCATACAATGAGGTGTGCCAGTGGTTCATTGATCGGGCTGATCTCATCTTCCTGGTCTTTGATCCTACTAAACTGGATGTGGGAGGTGAGCTGGAGATGCTCTTTCGGCAGATGAAGGGCCGTGAATCACAGATCCGCCTCATCCTCAACAAGGCAGACAGCCTCTCGACCCAGAACCTGATGAGGGTCTACGGAGCCCTGTTCTGGAGCATGGCACCGCTCATCAATGTCACCGAACCTCCTCGAGTGTACGTCAGCTCCTTCTGGCCTTACGCCTATGCTCCAGACACCAGCCGGGAGCTGTTTATGAAGGAGGAGATCTCACTGCTGGAGGACCTCAACCAGGTGCAACTTCTACAGCAGTTTTTGTTGACTCATTAGTTTAATAAGCAGGATTAAACTGGAATTAGCTTTCAGGTGGGCGCTGGAGTAGAAGTGGGGGCTTTTGAAACACTGGAAGCAAAAAGTAGCAGCAAATCTTTTAAGTGAGAAGTGTGGCAGCACAAATGCAAAAGAATTACCGAAATACAGCTTAAACCAGTGTGATTACAGAGAGGAGGTTGTGTTTTACTGAGAGCAGTACATATGTCATATTAAGTGGACTGATGTTGGGTATGAGCTTTCAGACTTTTTCAGAAGTCTACTTGTTGGTTCAGTACTACTGGACTTCATGATGGTATCATTGCAATCAAAGCACACGTTCGTGCTAGTAATCTATAATTCATTGTTTCGGTTTGGTCCTTTTATCTGTTTTGTGTCACCCGCTCTCTCTCGTTTCTCTTCCTCCTCCCTTGCAGGTGATTGAAAATCAGATGGAGAACAAGATCGCATTCATTCGGCAGCACGCCATCCGTGTGCGCATCCACACTCTGCTGGTGGATCGCTACCTCCAGACCTACTACGATAAGCTGGGCTGGTTTGGTGACCCCCATGAGGTGTTCCAAGACATTGTCAATGACCCCGACAAGTATTACATCTTCAAGTCCATTCTGGCTAAGACCAATGTCAGCAAATTCGACCTGCCAGACAAGGAGGCCTACCAGGACTTCTTCGGGGTCAACCCGATTTCCAACTTCAAGCAGCTCTCCTATCACTGCAGCTGGACTGGAGGCTGCCTGCTGGAGAAGCTCGAGAAAGCCATTTCACACGAGCTCCCGGCTCTGCTCGGCAGCGTTAGCAAGAGGACAGATGCACCCGCCCCTGCGAAAGCTGCAACAACACCGCCGCCTCCCCTCCCTGGTACCTGTGAGGGCCCTGCATGTGAGGAGAAGCCCAAAAACCGCTGGAGGAGACAGTGAGATGGAGGAGAAGGGTGCAGGAGGAGGCAGATGGTGGCTGGGAAGACAGAGAAATGTACCACGAACTAGAGAAACTGGAAGACCCGAATCAGAAGTACTTAAGTTTATTTATTAGTGCTTGTTTGTGTCTTTATGATGTACCAAGCAGACAGAATATTTAGGCTCGTATAATCTCACAAGATATCTGAATGAAATCTGAGAGACATTCTATCTCACATCTTTCAAGTTTGTATATTATTTATTGGCTCTGCTTTTCATCAGAGAAAATTTGCTGGCAGTGACTCTACTCTTCCAACGATATTAAACGCTGCGTCTTTTGTGTGCAATGTCTGAAAATTCAGTGCAATCTGCAGTGCTGTGTTCTTATGGCCTCTACTCACCTAGCCACCAGGTTAAATGTCCTAAAATCAGAATAGGTTTATATTAGTACAATGGAAGAGGGAATGGTGCTCCTGTTGTGTTTTCAAATGTCCCTGTACCACATTTAGTTGTAATTCCACTACCCTACTGTAAACTGTACTGGACTCTGTATTTTATTATACAATGTTCATTATACAAACTATTTTTATTTGAACATCTCTGGTGATTTTCTGTTTATCCAATGCAAAAACCCATAATAACACGTGGCCTTTTCAGCCATCCAAACTGATACTAGTGTTACCTCAACCACGGCTGCAGACCACATGGGCATTTCCTTTAAAGTGTAATCTTCTTCTCATTCTTTTAGGCCTGTTTCTCATTGTCATTGTTTTGTGTGATTTCTTTTGAGTAAACACCAAAAATCAGGAATCGTGCCTGTTTCCTTTGTGAGCCTTCAAAGACATTACCGACGAAAATCTCTCCCACTGAAACTATTTATAATTCATATCATTTGGTTGTTCGGCTGCAAAATTTAGAAGGCTTTGGGAATACACAAGGTAAAAGCATCAGTTCTCGCAACATGCTGTTTTGGACTGTCAGCTGAGAGGAAGAAACTGCAATCAGATTTATTCACATACATCCATCCGGATACATGCTTTATGGATCCGAGGCATAGCTGAGCGTGTAGCAGCTGAGTGAGCTCACAGCAGCCCAAATCACAGCAAAATAGAAACGCTAAGCTTTTTTATAAGCTGCTGGTTAATTATCCTTTGCAGTGAGGGAAGACAGACACCAGGTGGCGCTTCCATTCAATGTGTTAATTGATGGTGAAAAGAAAGCAATAGGTTGGATGTATTTTTATAAGCTGCCCGTTTTTTGCAGTTTGTTTAACAGCTGCACAAACTTGGTATAGACACAGTTTTTATGCTTGCTCGTGGTTTGTCAGCAGCTTATCGTTTTATATAGGCTCAAATTTCTTTAAAGCAGTGCATTTTTCATCAATCAAAAGTTTGTGTGTGCGTGAGTATAATTATATATCTATGTGAAGTGATTTAGATGGATCCCACTACAATCGTGTGCCAGACACAGTGTAGCACAGTCAGCACAGAAGTGTGCAGGCAAGCAACATGAGATGCGTTCATAGTTGTAGGACAAAAGTCTGACAATGTAGAGAGTCAATGATAAAAGATCACACTCTGTAAATACGGCATATGGTGGCCTACACAATTAGCGCGGCTTTTCTAAATCACCGCCCACATCGCAGATCTGTTCAGCGATGAATGAAATTAAACAAAGAGGCAATTCAGGCAATTCGAGCGACAGTGTCTCGCTGCTTCAAAAGCACACAATGAAACCTTGAAACTGAGCTGAATAATCAATGCTCTAGACCACTTAGACACTACTTTAAAAAGTGACTCGACAACACACTCCAAACAAACTCATCTTTAGTGTATATGGTGTCATACAAGCAACATTTCAAGTTACTTGTCGTTCATTCACTTGTTTATTTATTTTTTGCCTTTCTTTTATTCCAGACTGTTTGGACACTGGGAAATAAGTCACTGTACATGTTTACTTGTGATTCAGTGTATTTTTACCACTATTTGTTTGAATTAGATCAAATAAATGATTTTTCGTGCTAGGCGCCTGAGTGTGATTGTTCCAACATGGAATTGCTACCATACTAATGCAAAGAAAGCATGCTTGTCATGTTTAATATGTTAGTTTAAGTTGGCTCATTCACTCTAAATGGTAAGTCATATGGAATATTTGATACTAGCCCAAAGAATCACACAAATTACGGTTATCTATCAATTTAACTTCATTTTTATCTGTATAGTGCCAGTTCATAGATCATAGAATATTCGAGGAAGAACTCCAACACTCAGGCAATCGTATATGAGCAAATATTTGGCAACAGTGGGGAGCAAAATGTCCATTTTAACAGGAAGACCTCCGGCATTGGTTGCACTGTAGGGCCTTGTACTGTCTCTTTATTGTAGAAGTCTGTTTTGTTTGGAGTGGTTTTCAGTTTTGCAATTTTGCACTCAGACTGGGAGAAACACAAATTTATCCCAGTGTGTTTTAATACAGCTGGAATGACAAATAAAGTGAACTTGAAGTTGAACTCAGTGGAACTGTAGTCAGAGAGGGACAGGCATCTGCTCTTTGGGGGTAAGGGGGAAAAAAGACAGAAAAGTGGAGCATAGACAGACCACAGTTTGATGATGATGAAGTGAAAAATCAGGGGATCACTGCGTGTGCACTTCACTGCAACAGCACCACACATTTCCTTATAAAATATCAGGATAATCTATCCAGCAGTTGCTGAGATATTTCGAGTCGAGCAGTGTGGTGGGGTGACGCAGATTAATGGACTGACTTTGCCATATGACAATAGCGAGGCTAAGAATGTCTTTATTTTAGGCTTTTCAAAAGTGGGATATATTTAAAGGTAAACGTTTACATCATGCTGATTGTCGCCGCAGTTTTAGCACCTTGCTGTGAAAAGTCACAACAACAAAAATGTATTTTCACCCTTCCAGGCCTACTGCTCACACCGAGCTCTATTAGAAGAGCTTAATTTCCCTGCTGTGGTCAATATGCAAAAGCAGCCATGTTTACGGTACAGTGCAAACTCACCTATGCATGTGCTCCACATCCTCATCTGTGTTTGAGCATAATCTGTGTTTGCTGAGTTGACAGACGGGACCGTGCACAGTGTCAGCGCAGACTTATCAGCGTAGCTTTATCAGCTCTTCAAACAGGCCTCTCTCGTAAGCTCTTGAACACAAGCATGCACACGCCACCCACATGCCATACACACACACTTCAGAGGGCAACTTGCTTCAATTCAAAGTTAAAACGTAATTGCTTCTTTAAAGATTCACAAATACATTAAATAAGCATAATAAACATTTATTACCTTGTTTATCATATTCTTATTCACGTGCGGCTCAACGCTTATTTGATTTAGCTGCAGTGAACACAGTGTGGTGCACAATAGCAAAGCACACGTTACTGATCCTTGACAGTCAACACACCTTAGACATAAGAAAAATACATTTGATATTAATCCACAAACTTGCCGTGGATAATTGCTATTGTGTCAAATGTCAAAGTTGTTGAACCACTTTTCAATGACTTTTGCAAAAGTCCTTAATTCCCTAATTCATACATATTGTAGTCAATTTGATTGGTGTGAATTTAAGCCCTGCTACTGTGGTTACACAGTTGCCCAGCATGGTTTCAAATTTAGCATTACTGTACTTCTTAACTTAAGACGAATGTAATGTGATTCTGATCTGATCTGATTGCACTGCAAACATTAGTAATTTACAACTGGAAAAAGGTGCTAGATTTCATATTTTCCTACACATCAGACTAATCTGAAGAGTTTGGTTGCTGGACTCTACAAATATAGATGTGGATCAGGATGCACAAGTTAGGCACTGAGAGCAGTTCATTTGTTTCAAAGACAAAGTAAGACGTTCTGCTACTATCAGACAGGATGTACAAGGTCTACCCAGAACAAAAAATGTTGTATTTTATAGTATAACCCAATATTGAATACGGGTTTTAGTGTCCCACATGCATACCGTCATGTCAAACCCATTCCCCCCTATTTAAGGCCAGCATTGAAGTAATTAACTGTCGGTTTAATCAATGGTAATTATAGGAAAGACTGCCATATTTGATCTTCTAACCTGAAAACTTGACTCATCTGAAGTTCCAGTCAACAGACACATCAGATATGACGGAGTGTGGTGCAGGATATCCACAGTCAGGAAATGATATTTCAAGCAAAACAAAAAAGGAACCACGCCGATTAATATCTTGTTCTTCTGTGGGTGTTACTGTAATTAATGCT
This sequence comes from Pundamilia nyererei, assembly GCF_000239375.1. Classification (NCBI taxonomy): domain Eukaryota; kingdom Metazoa; phylum Chordata; class Actinopteri; order Cichliformes; family Cichlidae; genus Pundamilia; species Pundamilia nyererei. The sequence goes on along the minus strand of NW_005187535.1, from coordinate 947,674 downwards.
TTATAAGCGCAAACTGTTAATTTAACAGCGCTTGTTAAGCGCGTGAAGAGGCGTGGAAGATAATCACTCAGAAAACATTCAGTTATTCCCTCTGACCAGACGCAGCGAAGCTTCGTACTTATTTATGGAAACCACCAATCAACAAACACTGATCGAGGAAGGTAACAGAGTCTAGCTTAAAGTGATCAATCTGGTTTGGCAATTGTGTCGTATTATTATGGTAAATTAAGATCACTTTTAAAAGGTTTGTTGCTGCCTGTAACCTTGATATGAGGTTAATTATACTTTAGCTTTTAGCTTAATGTGAGTGCTGACTAATATTGGAAAACTTATGTTATTTGATTAGTTATTTGAGTTACTTATTTTCCAGTTAAATACATAAAAACCAAGTACTTGTAATAAAGTGTTACTGTAGCTATATATCTATTACATTTATAACATTTTTGTATGGTTCCTTTTAATGAAGAACATTAAAACTGGCTTAACTTGGAAACTAGGCCAGGCAACGACAGCATACCTTTCTGGGTTTTTTTTGATAAATGATATTTCTGTTTGTGAAGAAGCAAATTGTTTTTTGTTTTGTTTTTTAACTGAAACCGCCACAAACACTGCCATGGACAAAATACCGTTAAGGTACTATATTTATTTAGGTGTAAGTGGTGCGCTGCTTTTATTGTGAAAACCTGCTGCCCCCCACCTCTCCCCAGCTTTAAACGTTTGTTCTTTTTTTTTTTTATCTTTAACTTACAAAATGTTGTTCGTGCGTTTTTAAGTGATCCTGTTTCTATCCCGTGTTTTTTTCGGAGTCACTATCCTTTACAGAGCAGCGAGGTGAAGTTTTTTTTTGGAGGGGGGGTGAAAAATGTTTTACTGTCTTTGCGTTTCTTGAAAAGCAAGACCGGAAACTATGTTTTTTAAACTGTGGTTTGCTTTACAGGCTCCTCGGTCACAACCAGCACACCAGCTGGGGCGAGGATTTCAGTCACAGCGAAGACCCCTGGAAGCTGCAGGAGAGGAGATACCACGTTCGCCTGGATAAGACCGCGAAAGCAGCCACAAACCTGTATGTGTTTATATCCACCACACCAACTCCAGCAGAGAGCTTTATCAGGAGGGGGGGAGAGAAAGGGTGGCACCAACGACGGACGGAAGAGGACGCACCACAGCCAGAGCGCACAGTGTTGTGTTTGTTGGACACACACATGCCAGCGAAAACTAGCACTATCCAGACCTAAGGAATTGCTTGAGATTAGAAGTCACCGCTGTTTGGTGGGTGGGTTTTTTTTAATCCCACCGAGGAGATCCAAGGGTTTTCTGTATTGCTCTGGGGATTTTCGCCTTCTTTGCTCTAAGGGAATGCGAGGGGAGGAAATCCAGCCTCAGCTCCAAATATCTAGAGACTCTTAACTGGGTCTCCTCTCCAAACGCAGGAAATACGGCCTGGGATAAAAGTTTGGGAGCTTTTTGGAAAGTGGAGGAGGTTTGTGGCTGACGACTTGCACACGTTTTGCGACTTTTTAAAACCGGGAACGTTTTCTGCTTTTGGCGCTTCTGGTTTTCTACAGAGGAGGTAGAAGAAAAGCATTAAGATGTTACACGCTGTCGGTGTTGTTATTTGCAACAGTTTTGATCATCACTATTTATAGACCAGCCTGTTCCGACCGAGGGTGTTCCTCATAGCTGTATGTTTTGCCAACTGCGCGCAACAAGTTGCAGACACTCCCAGCTGAGGCAAACCTACGCTAATTTGGGCCAGCGGATGATAGCCTATTTTCTGCTCTTCTCTGTTCTGATCATGCGTCTTTGAATAGCGCATACCCCCTCCCCGAGCCCCTCTTTGGAAGGCAGAGGGGAAACAAACGGTGGAGATCCGGAGAGGGAGTTCAGGAAAGGACGGGGCTGGATCCGTGGGAATAGGCCTGCCTGTCAGGCCTCTTATGATCTGGGTTTTGGACTGGACAGGACTGCGAAATAACTCGGAGTGGAATATTTGCAAGGGCCCGCTGTAAAGATAAAAGGGGAATATATGGGAATAAGAAATGCAAATCCTTAGCAGCCTGAGCCATGCAATGACAGTGGATGTAGTGGAAGGTAAAGCCGCATTCATTACAGAGCTCAAACTTTAAAAAGGAAATAAGGGAATTAAACGTTTGCCCTTATTTTAGGCAAACGAGAATTTAAATATTTAGTACTTAAAAACATACATTCTGTGTAAAGGGAGAATAAAGCTCATACATTACTTTTTTGAAAACAGTTTACTTCTTTTGATCCTTTATAATGAGGGAATTTAAAGTGTCCACGCGTTTTTGTGTCAGCACTACTTGTTCATAACACAGATTTTAGGGTTTTTTGTTGTTGTTTTTAAACAAGGAGTGTAAAGGGATCATTTATCCGCATGTTGTGGAGATAAGAAGGGACAGAGTAACTTTTGTAGCCAGACGCCTGTTGACAGTCTAAATCTAGCATCTGCTCACACAATGAAACATTCGCCTTGAATGCTTTTCCCCCTACCAAACAAACAGTGCTATTGTGGAATGAGGGAACTCGTAAGGGTTTTTTTCCCTAACGGCATCTAACTGTAATGTCAGTAGTACCGAAATATTGCGCACACTCAGAGGAGGTCATTTCCAGTCATGTAACGACAGGGCCGACTTGATAAAGGCACAAAAACAGATGCATCACTAAAGGCTCCTTTCCGAGAAGGATGTTCTATTCAGGAGGCAGAAAGAGTGATGACGGTGTTTTTACCGCAGCTGGAGAGAAAGCCGGGCTCATACCCAGAGCCTCTTTGGAGAAGGATACATGTAATGTGAGTACTGACGCAAACCCGGGGTCGGATAATGGACTGCTCAAGAAACTGGAACGGCGCGTCTTATGTGAGTGAGTGTGCGGGCTGCTGCGTGCGTAGCAAATACGTCTGTCCCGTGCTCACCGTTCATGCAGTGTGATTATTCCAACAAACACCTTTGCTCTCGCTTCCCCTCTGTCTGCCTGTTTGTCACTCCATCACCGCCGCCTCCTCCCTTCTCCGCGTGCCACTTGTGCACACACGGCGCCCACGCACCGCGTCTAATTGCCTGAGCAATCATCGGGAGATATCAACATAAAATATTAATATCTGACACCTCGTCTCCGCGTCACACCAGTCAATATGGCCACTCTACAGCATCATCGGCAGCTTCTTATGCGTGACACGGAGGTGGCATGCGACTCCAGCGGGGACGGCGCCGTGACAGTGCGGATTACCAACAGCGCGCCACGTGTGCATCAACATGAGCCCCTGAGGGCTGCCAACAGTGGGGGAGGAGGGGCTGCTGCCCGTGGGGCTGTGAATAAAACGAACCCTAACACCCACAAATGCAGCATCTCCTCCAGCTGCAGCTCGGCAGACTCCAGACCGGCTGTGACCTCCACATCCAGGGTTCACAGGAAGGTACCGCAACTGTTTGAACGCTCTGCTGCTCAGTGCTGGGACCCCAAGTTCGACTCTCCCATCCTGGAGGAGGCGTGCCAAGAGAGGTGCTTTCCTCAGACCCAGCGGCAGTTCCGTTATGTGCTGTTCTACCTGGCAGTAGCATCTGTGGTCTGGGGGGTGTACTTTGGGGTCAGAAGTGACTGCTGCAACCCCGTCACCTTCCTAACCCCTACAGCCTTCTTTTTAGTCTTACTAGTGCTCCTTTTTTTGTTTACTTTCACAAAGTCATACACGTTGCTGTACAACCAAACCTCCTTGCTCCTGATAGCGTTTACCTTCGCCATCACATTAGCTCCACAGATACAAACCGATGGCTACACTGGGCTGGAGAGGGCCGGTGGTGGGAATGCCTCACATCCCTCACAGGACAGCACACCAGTATGTTCATCCCCTTGTATTTCCTCTGTGGGAACCTTTTCTTTGTGCATGGAGGTGCTGTTGATTTTATATAGTGTCCTCCATGTCCGCCTATATGCCTCTGTGATGTTGGGGCTGCTGTATTCTATATTATTTGAGGCATTAGGATGGCTGCCGTTCCTTCAAAAGACTTCTGACACTCTCCGTTGGCTGGGACCCGCCAAAGCTCTGCTCCATTTGTGTGCCCATGTGATTGGCATCCATTTGTTCATTATGTCAGACGTGCGTTCTCGCAGCACGTTTCTCAAAGTGGGCCAGGCTATCATGCATGGCAAGGACTTAGAGGTGGAGAAGGCCTTGAAGGAGCGCATGATCCACTCAGTCATGCCGCGACCGGTCGCAGACGAGCTGATGAAGCAGGGGGACGATGAGGGTGGTGGTGAGAACTCTGGAAAGAGATATTCCTCTGGTGCCTGCTCAGCCTCAGCAGTTTCAGTGAGTGGCGGTGGGGGCAGTGGAGCTTCACAATCCCAAAGTGTCACAAACTCCAAGAATAACCCCCACAACAATCACAAACGCAAAAAGACCTCAATCCCTAGTGGGCAGATAATATTTAGGCCTTTCAACATGAAACGCATGGACCCTGTCAGCATCCTTTTCGCAGACATTGTGGGTTTTACCAAAATGTCTGCCAACAAGTCGGCACCGGCCTTGGTGGGCCTTCTCAATGACCTTTTTGGACGTTTCGACAGGCTCTGTGAGCTAACCTGTTGTGAAAAGATCAGCACTCTGGGTGATTGCTATTACTGCGTAGCAGGCTGCCCTGAGCCCAGACCGGACCACGCCTACTGCTGTGTAGAGATGGGCTTAGGCATGATCCAGGCCATCGAGCAGTTCTGCCAGGAGACACGTGAGACGGTCAGCATGCGCGTTGGAGTCCATACAGGCACCGTCCTGTGTGGGATTCTTGGAATAAAACGCTTTAAATTTGACGTATGGTCAAATGATGTCAATTTGGCTAACTTGATGGAGCAACTGGGTGTGGCAGGAAAGGTTCACCTATCAGGAGCCACTGTGGGATTCCTGGATGACCGTTACCTGAGAGAAGATGGACGTGTGGCAGAGAGAGCTGGGCCGAGCGTGATGGAGAAACTGAAGGGTAAGTGGTTGTTCAACTTTCTTTGCATGACAGTCACACAGAGAGGGTTGCTGCCTTTGAATTCTGCTTAGACATGGATTATTATTTTAGAAGATATATTAACAAATTAAAGATTACCAGTTGGTTTATCTTCAAAGTTCTTTGAGTTTGTAACATTTGCTCTGAACACTGGACTGGGATAAAGAGCTAATTAGCTGCTAAACAGCAGGGAGAGCGGGCTATCACATTTCAATAAATTCATACAGGTGGAAGCTTGAGAGCTAACTAATCTTAGCACTTGGTCATTGCGAATGAGTAGGGTCAGTGCATGTCTAGACAGCACTAAAATATGTTATCTGACCAGTTATTCCTGTTGAAACAATCTACCAGCAGAAGTGGGAGATCAACCTTAAAGACTAAGAGATTAGAGCACCAGGAAGAGAGACAAGTTTTGGTTTCTATCAGTTGGATGTCATTCAAGTAGTAGTCAGTTAATATGTTGTCTCTGCACGTGGGATTTTTGACTAAACCACTGCAATACATTTAAACTCTTATACAGCATTCAATGCATATTTATAATGTCACGTTGTTGCTCAAGGACATATATCACCCTCTCCATCAATACCCTAATTATGACAGTAATGGTTTTGTGGGGATAAAAGTGCTATTTGGGAGCACAAGTCTGCAGACAGAGTCTTGTGTTATTGTGATTAGAACCTTTTAATCTCCCAAAACAACAAATGGATTTGAAGTCCTCACTACAGGCAGGAAACTTGCATAATATTGACATAAATGGATGCTTGTGGCACAAGGGTAACAGGATAGGTATTGGCATATACAGCAGAGATGGCTTAGATTTGTGAGCGTGACTGATACACAAAGTTTATGTTTGATCAAGCAGTTCCCATGAAGTCAAACAAGGTCAACGTGGCTGCACAAATCAGGCACTCTTTATTTAAACCCAGTTTCTAACCATCTGTTTTGTGCTCCTCAAAGTAAAGAACCTCCATACGTGACTTTTGTTTTCTCAGCGCTCTCAGTCAGTGCTGTGTTTGCTGCATATTTCTGCCTGTGTTTGGGATTTGTTGTCGCGGTCGGGCAGCAGGAGCTGGAGATAGCGGTTGATAATAGCAGGACTGGCTGGCTTTACTGTTCTGAGGCAGGTATTCTGTTGGAATCCTCTGGATTAAGCAGGTGTTCATCGTCGTGTGACCACCATTTGTAGGAAAAGGAGGTGATAGGATGGAAAGACTAGACAGACAGCAGAGAAAGGGTTAAAAGTATGGGACGAAATTGAAGCTTTATGCAACCTGTTCAGCGTTTACAGGGTTTGGAGTCCATGAGTAAATGATTTATAAAGTTTGCTGAGGAAAAAAATGTATAGGAATTTTTTTGTTCTTGGTGGTTTAGGAATCTCAGCAATTCATACAGTGGGGTTAGCGGGATTAAAGAGCAGGATATTTTATTAAGTCCAGTTAGTTGCAATAGATTGCTTAGTCATTCATCATGTGAAAAATAAACAGTGATTGTCACAGCCTCCCAAATACCAATGCTCGAGCCTTTTCTCTGCTGGTGGTGGTTTGATTAAGTTAGGACTCTTAAGACAAAGCATGACAGACTTCTTTCATAATTTTTGATAATTAAAAAATGATAAATTGTGATAATATGACACATAACCACCGGACATATCTTTTCCTATAGACACACAGAGTGTGTCTCAATAGTCTGCCGAAAGCGGCATCAGTGGAACTAATCTATCCAGCAGGGAATTCCTCGTGGGCCGTCTAATCTTGGGTTGCTTGTGAAAAGAGACTGTCTGTTCTATTGTCAGGCCTTATGTCAGAGCGTATTCACACTTGGCTCTAAATGGTGCCATCACTTTCTATTTCTAGACTGGCGAACAGTGACAACATGAGATATTGACAAGCAGCTTTTGTTGAGGGAGAGAAAAGTGGAGAATGACATCTAGTTTCCTTCTGAAACAGAAACCGTTTCCTTCCTTCAGGGAGAGAGATGAGAATAACAGTTTGCTTCTGTTGCATAGAGAAAGAGATGGGTTTTTTTTGTTTGTTTTTTGTTTTTAAAAGAGCAAAAAACGAGAGCCTAGATCCAGACTGGATTTTTAGAGATTGTGCTGATATGGATAAACTGACAGAAATTGCATTTGTACATAATCAATATGTAGTTTTAAAAAAGGAAATGCGTTAATTAACGTCCCAGCTATGTATTTTACAAACAGCTTAATGAATCATCTGCTCAGCTGTGATGCATACTCTGCTGCCGACAGTGCCAGGTGAAATGCATTTGGAACTACTCAGATTACAGCAATTTTCACGGTTTTCCGGTACGTCCGGTTCAGGATCATTTCCACAGTTATCCTTTCTCATGAGTAGCACAGAGCAGGAAGTAGTCTGCTTAAGATGTAGTCACATTAATGCAAACAATCCATGTGGTTTAGGGAGGGAGGGAAGGGAGCTGCCTGGATAAAGCGTGCAGGAAACGTCCACACGCTAGCAGCAAATGTAACAAAATTCACACCTTTGCACATCTTCTGCACTTTTAAATCACTTAGACTTGAGAGCTGGCAAGATGAAGACCAGCTAATCAGGCAACATTTGACATTTCTGTTCTCATCTGCATGTTCGGAGCTGCAGTGCATGTGTGATTGCAGAGCAGTGATACTATCTGTAAATTACCCACCAGCATCTTTTTATGCATTTTGTTCTGTGCAGTGGTGCACATCGACGTGTTTGTGTTTCAGAGAATCTCAATGTAGAAACTTTTATTGAGAAATATTGTGTGAATATTAGATTGGAGAAAAAGGCAGGTAATGAGAAAGGTAAGAATCGGCAAGCTAACCAACTTTTGTAGCTTTTCCCAGTGTTCGTTTTCTCACCTTAAACCAGATATTTGTAAAGCTGCCAGAATATTGTGCTCTTTAAGACATCTTTGACTCTGAAGTTAAACTGTTGCAACTGCTGTAGCCAAATGTTCCCATTTGGACATTTTTCTCAATTTATTGTGTAGTTATGGCCTCTCTCATCTTCATTCGGTCACTGTCTCCAAGCTAGCTTTTTCTGATATACTGCTTATTGACTTACTGTGAAATGCTAACTGAGCTGTCCCATTTCTCAACGTTCCCTTTGTTATCCATACGCCTCAATTTCAAACACACAACCCTAGTCAGTTATTGGGTTTGAAAATAGGTTACAGAGTAGTTATTAATCCCCGGTACCTTTAATCTCAGACAGTTGCGAAACTGAGATTTTATGATTCACGGTGTCCGTTCTCCTTGTCTGACACGAGTGATTAATTCTGTGCGTTTCTTCGGTGTTCTCTGTCTGTAAGCTGCGTTTCCCCCTCCTCTTCACCCCATGTCGGGGTCTTCTTCCCTTTCATGTACCGCATCTCTCCCTCTGCTTTGCCTCATCCTCACTGTGTAACACATTCATTGCCTCAGTCTCCCACCTGTCACCCAGGCCTGTACATGTGGTCCTGTTGTGTAACAGTGCTTTAGTGCTGTCTGCTGTCTGTCTTTAGTCACAGCTTTGCTATAGATCCTTCGCTAGGCTGAATGAGCCGGCTCCGGTGTCATGCTTCCATTCATTCTCTCTCACTGAAACACCACTTGCCATGCTCTCCTTTACAAATACACAGCCTGTATCAGAAATGCAGTTTGTGCAATGGATGACGCAGCTGCAAATCACATCTCAGTGCACCATGAGGAATCTGTTTTCTTTACAACTTGCCTTACTTGAAAGAAGAAGAAGAAGTCATAATTTTTTAACTATGTGGTAGTTATAGCAGCGCTTCTTAAGTTACCAGTAATAAAGTTGAAGCGCTTTCACGTCCTGCGTCCTGCATCCTGCACTTTGGGTCCAAATCCTCCCTCCAGCTCAGTGGTACATGACAATTTCCATTTACCTTTGCTCATTTGATGCATATCTATTCACACCCACAACTGAAAAGCTCCAAAACTACAGCAACTTTCTATTAAAGCCCATTAGGCCTGTGTGTGCTGCTGTATTTCTTTCCTGTGCATGTGTGGTTTTTTTCTGCTTGACCTTTTTGATGTTATTGTTCGTGCTGTCAGATTTTACACGCAGTTTATTTCCAGCGAGATGATTTTTGCATTCTCAATTTTCCTGCTTCGCCTCGTATTTAAATCCTGCTTGTGTCACTGATTGCTCTGCTCAAATGCTCGTGCCGCCTCCGTCCTCTCTAATCCAGGCCTGCCATATCTCTTTTAGCTTCAAGCACACAAACACACTCAGATTTCACTGCAGGTGGTGAGGGAAGCACATTTCTGTCGCGTATTCGTGTTTAGCCAGTTTCTTTATCCCTGCTTTACCTCTTGCGCTAATGCGCAATGTTTTTCCTTTACAGTACAATACAGCAGCCTGTTATACGTCTGCTAGACTCAAGGTATCAGCCTTGAACTGTTCTCATGGTATCATGGCGTAGCACTAGCGCCTTTTCAGTTTCGATTTGCGTCTAAACTTGGTGCCCGTGTGTATACATATTTGTGTGCTTGCACGTGTATACATGCAAGCTGCATGCATTTGGCTTTTTTCCACACACGCTCGCACACATATTTACAAACTGGTCCATCCTACTCTTGCATGGAGTTTCAGTGGAAAGTCCATGCCCTCAGGCTGATTAGTCTTTGCTAAATCAAACATGTCACCTAAATATGCAGTTGCAAACAGCAGATCCTTAGCCGTACCAGGCCAGCCCTAGTGTGTCACGGGGCTGTCCGTTTGTATTCTTTTCACTATACTTGGCGTCAACCACTGTTTTCTGGAGGTAAAGGTGACTGGCTCATTTTCAGCATTTCTATTAATCTCAGATCTTACATGCTAGCAAAATCATTTACTGTGAAAGCCACCGTGCACGTTCCTCCTATCTGTCTCAACACGATCGGGGTATTCATGGGTCAAGTGACAAAAGAAGTTCCAAATCTCATGCAAATACGTTCAAAAGCTGCCCAGGCAGTGACTTTCACACTATGTCAAAACAAGCTTTCCTTGGCTCATTAATTACATGTAATGTATATGAACTCCATTTGAGCTGTTTCAGTTTAAAACCATGGTGTTTTCAAGCCTTACTGGAACACTTGAACAGTGATTTAATTAGTTAGAGTTTTGCCAGTATAAAGAAGTATATTCTGGATTTGCTGATCATTTAGCTGATCAGTAAAATAACACACAAAAAACCCCAACAACAACCAACACTAAAACCCCCCTAAACAACATCACTGAACATTTATCAGGCACGCACATGTATTGATGAAATGTCTGGTGTGGTAGATAATTAACCATTAAAAACTGCTTTATAAATTGACAGTATGATAAAAGGATCATTATTGAAACCAGTCTTTGCACAAAAGAACCACGACAGCTGCACAGGCCAAAGAGTATTTCATGCTTTCGCTAAGTAGCTGCAGTTTCTCAGCTGTTAATCCTGATTTTTTGATTTTTAACAAAACCTGTCAGGAGGAGATGATCAGTAACACAGAGACAGAAACACACAGCAGTGCTCTCGCTGCCACGTTATAATTTGCTCTGCTCTTCAGATCTTCACCCTTCATTGGGAGCTACATCACCGCGCTAGCTAGCCAAACAAAACGTGGGCTTGTGCTTCCGCCTGTGTGTGTTTTACAGTAAAGATAAGAAATGGCTGATCAAAGTCTTTGTGTCTTATGTACACAGAGGTGCTTTTACTGTACACATCAGTTTATCACTCACAGGTGAACTCAGGTTGCCGGGGTGGCTTTAAAACTCTGTGTGTTTGTTCATCTCTTTCTCTTAGAAAATCTTTTTTTGTCTCATTTCATCTGCTTTTGCAAGGCTCTCTCATGGTATCGTCACGTGCATCACCTCGATCTGTTTGTTTGGAGGAATGCGTTCACTGTAAGGTTCAAAGGTCACTTGAAATCACTTCTCTAGGTGGTCTTCCAAGCGGCTCCGTGTCTTTCGGTATCCACTGCGTATGATAAAAGTGATAAGTACAAAAGTACAGTAACGTTAGAGCTGAAAACAAAGGAAAAACTAGGTCTATATATATTTTAATAAACGTATGGGCATATAACCACTTTTACTACTTAATGTTTTTACTCTAGGTGTGACAGACATTGCAGGCAATTAAAGAGGACCAGGGCTTATGCTTATCACTCACTAATCCTGTAAGTCCCATAAAGTATGAACCTGGAGTATGAAACGCTTTATGGGACTTGATGGTGGTAACATACTAGTAAAAACAGTTCTGATTTAATTCCTCTAGCCTCTTTAAATGCTAATCTACTGAAATCCTTGGCAGCAGCACTATTTTGATACTTATATTATTACTTATAGGATTTGCACATTCGCCTAACAAGAGAAAAGATGCTCTGTTTGATCCTGAGAGGAGCCACAAATCCCTTTGGAGTTATGTGAGGAAGAACATGTGGCATAAAAGTCTGCCAAATCAAATCAGTTACCTGCAGTGGCGACCACATTTATGAAGCAGCTAAAAGTAGCTTCTTCTTGTTATTTGGGACTGTTTGTTAGGTGTGGTGTAGTGTTTGACCACAGGGGGATGTATGCAGTGAAAAACTTGTAGTTTCTGTATGTAGAGCTCTTTTTTTTTTCAGACACAGGCTCCAAAATCAGTCTTTTAATTGGAAATATCAAACATTTCACTTATGATATGTTTTTTTCCTTTGAAAAACTTTACAGATTATTTGTTATGTTTTCATTTTAGGAAGTTTACATTGATTTCTGACACATGTTCTAAACTACTTAAAAAAATAATTTTCCAACTATTTCATCAACTCTTTTGTTTGCTGATTGGCTCTCACGCAGGAGGTCGGTCCCTCCTGGATAATCTAACCTCAAAATAGTCATGTTTTACGTCACGTTGGACCGCACTTTGGTGGTTCAAATCCACCATCAGGCCGGGGCCTTTCTGTGTGCAGTTTGGATGTTCTCCCAGTGGCTGCGTGACTTCTCTCCAGGTAGTACACCTTGTTCCCAAAGTCTAAAGCCATGCCATGAGTGGGTCAGGTTAATCGGTGACTTTAAATTGGCTGTAAGTGTGAATGCGAGTATGAGTGGTTGTCTGTCTCTTTGTATTGGCCATGCAACAGGCTGTCGACCGGTTCAGGGTGCACCCTGCCTCTTGCCCCATGGTAGCTTTAATTGTATAAGCAGAAGAAAATGAATGGATGGACGCATGAAGCTGGACATGACTGTGAGATGTGTATCTGACTGAGAACCTAAAGAAAATATCTTCGATTCATATGGTAGCAACAGTCAGTCACAAAGTAGTGAAGCCCTCCTGTTTTACTGTAACTAGAATCATAAACTGCAAAATGAGATCATACTGTACTGAGGAAGACTCTAAACTTCTAAAATTCATTTTAAAGATGTTTACTGAAATAATAAAGCAATTTTCTCATAGACTTCCGTATAGTCAGGGTTCTTCTTGCAGCCTGTGGTGGCCTTTAAAAAGAATTTGATCTTCTTCATCGGCTTCATTTTTCACACCTGGAGTCAAATATGTACATCCTTGAAATATAGTATGGAAGCAACACTGCAGGCATGGATGGGGAAAAATATGATCCAAGTGAAACTAAGCTGAACGAGTGAGATTTTTGTAGGCGTAGCAAATCAGTTTGTCCTGATAAAGCTGTGTGTGCGTGTTTTAGTTCATATTACTACTTTTTTAAATTAAAAATAATTTTCAGTTGACACCTGATGAAGTTTAGCATAATGTAAAGACGTTCAAAGCCGAAAAGCATTACCAGCGTGACGCTGCTCTGCTCTCCAGTCTTGTACATGCACAAATTGCTCAGAAATGACTTGCAAAATGGTCTCCTGCAGTATTATATTAAGTACATCCTAATTCCATTACCATTAATGCTCTGTGTGTCCCAGAGAGAGAAATGATGTTGTAGATCTGATAGTAAATCATAATGTAACTCTGACTGTCAGGAGCTAATGAACCAGCAGAATATAATAGGAGCAGGACCTTTCTACAGATGGTCTTCTTTGTCTCGATTCTAACAGAAACACAGTTTCCCTTCCTTCTAACGTCTGAATGACCTGTAATAACGCTCTGTTATCCTCTGCATCTGTTTCTTTAAATAGATCTGTAGTAACAGTTAGTTTTCCCTCACCCAGGCAGCTGTCTAATCACCTTGCTGTTATTCAAACAACCGGCTTATTTCACTAGAAGTTTGTATTTCCATTGCCCAAGAATGACATGACTCAAACGTGTATGTGTGTGTGTTCAGTGTTGATAAGCGTGCCCGGCCCTGTCCTAGTCTGATTGCAGATGTATAGCAAACACAAACATGCATTTGTACATGTACATGTACTTAAATTAAACTATGAAGTCAACCTGTATTAGAAGTAAATAAATCTAATTCTAACTCGAACCATTATAACCCAACAGCGAGATGTTTGAAAGTAGCCAAAACATCCTCCACTCTGTGTTTTAAAAATCAAACTGGTCCTCAAGAAGACTACACACACAGACACACACAACTACATTTAATCTATAACTAGTCTTTTCTACGACCTACACCTTACTCAGGAGTCACCTGCATAGCTCTGTCCATCGTGAGTCCATCATGTATTTGTGTGTTTGCACATGCCCGTGTTCATATTTGAGCTTCAGTGGAGCTTTACCTAACAGCGTTGGCACACGTTGCGCTGTCTTTACATTTGGTGTATGTTTGCCTGCGTTTAGCTCATATCCAGAAGTCTTCAGCATGATCACATGAAGCCATGTGACGGTGCTAGAATATGACTTGTTGATTGTTTTTGTTGGTTTTTTACTTCATGCAAAGGTGCCACCCTTTGTGTGAAGTACAAAGGGTGGCATATAGTGAAATAGCTAGCACAGCTTAAAGTGGAGACTAAAAATGTCAACATTAGGTAGAGATTGATAAAGCTGGCTTGTGTAAACACAAGAATCGTGTGAAAACACAATAAAAATCCCGCTCTTTATCAGTCCAGGTGTTTGGGGACGAAATTCCGATGAATTCGTTCAGAGGCACACAAGAAATGTGGGAGGACTCGGAGTGTAGATGATAACATTTATTATGTTCTGTGACCGGGTTTAAGCCATTGATATCATGGTTATGTGGTAAGATGCAGTTCGTGCCATCAGACCCTGAGAGGTTTTGCCTTGTCATGATCATCCCTTTCACCATTGAATGGTAGATTGCCATAATAATTCACTTTCTGGGGGCAAAGGCCTACCTGACACTCCTGCCTCGCTGTTACTAATTGACCAGCTCAAAGAGATTTTATGACTGGTAGAATCGCAAAAATTGAACGTGTTCACGTTGGCGCGTGGCTCAAGGTTGTGCCATGGACATCTGCGGACTTTCATTTAGGGTTTGCACACGACACAATAATATGTCTAATTTACCTGCTAGTTATTCTGCTCTTTATGTCTGTTTGTGTAATCTGACAGCTGTTTAAAATTCCACATTCGTAGCAGCTGCGCGTGTCAGTTTGGCAGCATCGTGGTTTGCCTCTACTGCCCTGTGAGTGTGTGTGTGTGTCTGTGTGTGTGTGTGCCGGCTATGGTTTGCTGGAGTGGTGCTGTGTTAAACGGCTGTTCTGAATAATAGATACGGAGCGCAGCCCCTAGCCTGTTAAAAAATCCATGAGCTTCCGTTGCACTGGTTTATAAAAGCCGAAGTGCTTGGAGAAAAAGAGTTTATAGCCTGTGAGGGGAACAGGCAGAATAAGATTTGGGCAGTCACATCCCAGATATGTCAAGGCATGAGCAAAGAATGGAAGGCAAACACTTTGCTCAACTGTTTGACTGGCACATTGTACTGCAGGCAAGGTTTTGTGTAGATGTGTATTTTTTTCCTTTTTAAGTGTGTAAAATGTTCTTTTTAAATATCACAGCTGCAATGGAAAAAGACAGGGAGGCATTACATTCTGGCTTTTACAGTTTTCTGTTTTAATTGAATGAATTCAAAGAAGTTTTGGATTTGACATATTTAGGACCGCTGTGTTTTACTTTCCACTGTATGCTACATACATAGTGTTCCCTATGTATTCAATGAGTCATTTGAACGATCACATATTATGAGATGTTGTCACAGACACATCATTCATCCGTTTAAAAAACAAAAATAGCAAACACCCCTGGATGCAGAGCCACTAACTCAGTTAAAAATAGCAAATGAGTTGTTTAAGGTTAGGCTACAAACAAAAGCATCTATAAGCTTGAGTCTCAGTTTATTCTGCCTCTGACATTGCCGCGCTATAAAGCCACTGGGATAAGTCGCTGTTACTCAATGTTTTCAATGTTTTCAATGTTGTAATTAGTGAAAATAAAGTAATTTTTAACAACAAAAACAGATTTTTCGTGCCTGGGTTTTGTATGTTTCTGATGGCACGTGGGTCAAAATGACCTGCAAGCATAATTATAGAGACACGGTGCAAGCACTCCACAACACAGTATCCACAGTCAGAATAATTTCACTGAGTAAAAGAAAGGAAAACTCGCATTAGTAGTTACAGTTAAGTAAAAAAAAAAAAAGGCAATCTGTAGAAGATTTCCATCTGTTCAACAAAGGATCTGATTTGCTGGGTGTGGCGACTTTTCGCTAACCTGCCAAGTTCAGTCAATAATTTCCTTTGTTTCCCAACATGCCCTTTGGTCACATAGAAGACGTGACTGCAGGTGTGAGACCTTGAGAATTAGCATATCCAATTACGGAGAAGCGAGAAGTGCATACATACACATAAGTTACATAAGTTATGAGTTACTGAGTGTTTTCTTAAAACACTTGTTTGTTGTACCCAAAATAGCCAGTGGTTCATAGAAAGATGGGCCTAGCTTCTAAGCCAGCCATGGTCTTTCTGTATGGCGTTCACATGTCATCCTTGTTTACAGCTTTGCTCAGGTTTCTCCTGCCATTTAAAAACACGTTCATGCCACGTATAACGGTGCCGGACACTCCCACAAAGGAGATTCTCAGTTTTCAGAGTTTCACTTTCTGGTTACCTTCACAAAGGAGGTTCTGTTTTTGCATGCATGTCTTTCTGTCTGTAAACAAGTGATCTCGAAAAGCTTTGAATGAAATCTGATGAAACTTTGTATGAATATAGAGTGGAGTCATGTTAACAACCCCTTCATTTCTGCTTATATCCACCAAGGCCTTTAGGGTAAACCTAATGATCTATTGGTAGAAAATGGATTAAAAATCATTATAACATAGAAACTATGAATTTTACAAGTGTGGTGTGTGTTGTCAACTATATAGAAAGCACCATATAAAGATGTAAAATATCATGTCACATTTGACCTCTGACCTTTCCTTTAGTGTCAATAGATATATCTGAATGTCAAAGTGATAATAATGTTATATAAGGAACAATGAAATGAATGCTACAGATGTATTAAATGCACATAAATCATGAAAACAACAATTATCTATTGTTTTTATTGAGCCAATAACAAAAGCCTACAAATATGTTTAAAAAGAACAAAGAAGACAAATTGATTGTACACAAAATACAATTCTTTTTCCTTAGAAGTAAATACTGCCCAGACAGTGAGCTGTTTTAGTGGAGGTTTGCCACTGAACAACAACATGGCAGAAGTTCTTTTTCCAAATATCTTTTTAATAGCCTTCAAAAAACCTGTATCAGTAAAATCATACTATAATAGGAATGCAAAGTGGCGTCCCTTGGTGGTCTGTGGAAAGAGAGAGTTGTGTGACATCAGTGGAAAGAGAAAAAGAGGGAGGGGAAAAAGAAGAGAGGGAGCATATTCTGTGGTTATGACCTTTTCCCAAGGATTTCCCACAAACTAGCTTTGGGCAGCAAGGAGGTGTGTATGTGTCTTTGTGACTGTGTGACTGGACATTGTGAATCTATGGCAGATAGCAGAATGATTCACTCTGTGCAACAGTTGTTCTCTGTAGTGTTGCAAGTCAAGTTCATTTGCACCAGAAGCAGATAAGATCTCACGGAGACAATAAATATCTGTCACCGCACTGCATGTGTTTTGCATTAGGTTTAACCACCACACTATGGAGTCAAGATTAGTATGTGCCCATCCGTGTGCGCATGCATTAAAAAAAACACACACACAAAAAAGTGATGCATCAGTCGTCATCAGCTCTCCCGAGCAAGACCAAGGTTGGTCATTTCTTCCTCAAGGACTTTCCTCTGCCGCTGAACAGCAACCTCCCCGGGCGAAACTCAAGAGACTCTGCGAAGTGAGACACTTAAATGCCTTTTAACAGCTGTGTGTGCGTGATTGTATGTTTATCAGAGTGACGCAGTGGCAGTTGGAGTGCGTCACTTTTCCTGTCAACCCGCTGTACTGCATGCCGCGCACTCACACACTTGTAGGACCTCCTGATTGTGGCGCAAACAAACTGCGGGTGATGAAAATGCTAATATGTTTTCTTAAAACACGATGTTAATAGGAAATCCCCATGACCCCAACCTTAATCTGTTAATGCCAACTCCAAAATATGTAAATGAAAAAACAAAGTCAACATTTTGTTTTGTTTGTCAGACTTTTACAACTTTTCCTGATTAGACCAATTTAGAAATATGCGAACAAACCCTTGGGCGACGGGACCAAGGTCTCGTGTTTGACCAAAACCAGAGAAGAAACCCACCAGGGTCCCTATAGACGCTTTATTAAATCCCAGCAATGACATTTAAAAGATCAAGGAGGTGGTGCAAAGGAAAAGAAATGGATGAAGCAGAGGGAGAGAGTGAGGAACTCCCTGGACTAAAATGATGGCACAAAAGAGGGAAGGGAGGAGGGATAGAGGGATGGATGAGAGGGAGGAATGGGAGGGTATTTGAAGGAGGATCGTGTGAGAGCCTCATCCCTCGGTTCCATCAGCGTGTCCAAATATGGAGGCTTCTGCTATTGTCGAGCCCTGTTCTCAAGACCCGCCACGGACCAGGGAGAAAACTGGAGGATAGGAAAGGGAAGGGCTGGAGAGGGGAAGAGTGAGCGGTGGGAGAAAGTTGAAGGCAGACAGCTGAAAAAAAAGGGAAAGAACAAGACAGCAGAGACGAGGCAGATCAACTATAAAAATAGGTAGCGAGAGGTGCTGCGAGATGTAAGGTCTGGCGAGACAAAGGAGAAGAAGTTGAAGGTGAACGTGAATAAAATTGGACAGTTGGAGGATAAATCTATGAAAGGGGGAAACAAGTTTAAATCTGTTTTTAGCTCTGGATTTGTTTATTTCTGATTGTTCAAGCAGCAAAATGAAAGAATGAGAAAACAAAGAACGATGGAAGTTCTTTAATTAGTCTGCTGAAGTGTCTCCATCCCTCTTTTGTATTCACATACGTTCACTTCTCTGTGTGTGGGACCAGAGGGGAGTCAGCGACCTTTGGGTCACTGTTTTGATCATGTGGTTGGAAGTTGCCATAAAGTCAAAGGTCATTTGTCAGGAAGTAGTGAGTTGGGAATGAGCCATCTCTCTGGGGATGGTCTGAAATGTCAGATGTAGTTTTAAAACATTTGCCCAGACATTTGTCTCGGTATGCTTGTTGCACACTTGTACACATTTTTTGGATCGAGTCTGTCTCGATTCATGTTTACGTTTGTGCTTACGAATTGTAGAACTACCTTTCAGGAGTTTATCTTTATATGTACTGAGGGTGTGTATCAATGCAAAGCTGCAAAATCATTCAGCCTGTATGTACGAGCAAATCATTGTGCTGTATGACATCGGAAAGTGAAAAAGGCCATCACAATTTATCAAAGTCGCCATGTTGGTCTCCATTTTGAAAATAGTGGCCAAAACTGATTTCACCGTCCTGCCTGATCGCATTTTATGTATGCGGCTCGAGACCAGCCACGTAAAATAATTTAAAAATTACAGATATCTCTAGCTAACCATTTCACATTTGTACATGTGTATTATCTCTTTTGAATTACGTCTTTCTCATCTTCCTCTTCCATTCCTGTCCCCCTCTCCTTCCTTCCACATCATCCTCTTCCTCCTCACCTCAACACTCATCTCCTGAACTGAAGTCAAGGCTCTAACAAGCAAAAATTTGCACAAATATGTTTATTTATCGGCCCAATCACTTAGTGTCAGATGATTATACATCTGACCCTCCTGTCACCAGCTTGTCAGGTACTGTTAGGCCAAAGCAGCAACTTTTACCGACACAAAAGTTCAGGAGGTCTTCAACAAATCACCTTAGTAGGATTGTGCACTTGAATTGGTTGGGGTAAGAAGACAGTATTCATTTGACTGCAATCTGACATCTAGCAGTGGTATTTTACACACTGTATCTTTAAAATTAGGCTCTAAAATATTTGTATTTATATTCCATATAATTATTTGTCATTTAAATTGTTAAATTAAATACACTGTGCGTCACATCATAGGAGAATTCCCCTGGGATAAGCATTGGTTCCTGGTCCAGGTGTTTTCAAAGAAGGACTAAGTTCCTGGGGAATTTGCCATTTTTCCAAGTACTACTAACTGCACAGGGAGTAGTACTTCTGGAGTACGTCATAGAAATCTCTTCTCTTCAAAGGTATACTACAGGACTTTATAAACACAAAATTCAAACTATTGAGCATCCGCCATTGTAACAGTATATATAGTGTAAATAATGAAAGAGTGCAGTAGGTGCTCTTTAATGTTGATAGAGTAACGCGTTTATATGTGTGCCAGTGTCAGGGAGTTGGGAGTCTGTTTTCTGGAGAGTAATTTTCTGTGTGTGCATGTGTGTGTTTGTGTAGCACGTGTGTGTTTGTGTAGCACGTGTGTGTTTGTGTAGGTGAGTATGTGTAGCCATGATGTGTATGGGCTTCAAGTGTGCATGTGGAATGTGACGACTCAGCTTTACTTCCTCTCCATTCATCTTCGTGTCTCACTGATTGATTAATTGATTCATGCCTGTGTGGATCTGGTCTGGTAAAACCAGCCGTGCACGTGTGTTAAGAAGTTGGGAGATGGTTTCTAATGTATGAGACTATAAGGGAAAAGAGCAATCGTACTGCATTGCATTACCTTCGATGAGTCATACGCTTAGAAAATGGTACTTTTGTGTGTGCATGTTAGTTTGATTCATCCACTTTATGTGTCTCCCACATGGAGATGCTGCATATTTCCTGAATACGGTATACGCTAAGGAGGTAAGATATGCAAAAAAAATAAAGTTGTTTTTGTTTTTGGTTATTATAAATGTTATGTCATCTGGTCAGTTGTGTCATTTTTAAGTTAAAGTTGCGTGTTAATACAGCTGTAAAACTAAGAAACTTGTCATAAACAAGGCATAGCAGATAGCAAACTGAAAGTAGCTGTTGCTTTATGTGTCAACACTACCGTCATATGTGGTTAGTTTTGACATTGCGTGTTGCAAATATTTTCCTTGACCACACTGGTACATTTCGGCCTTCTCATTAGGATGTCCATTCATTCTTAAATAATTTTAGGGTCCAAACAAAAGCCACAAGGAGCTTAAGAGACACGTTATACTGTTACAAAACATAATTGAATTCATAAAGAAGCTAGTCCAGCTAATACAGGAGGAGATAACATCGGAGCTGCTAATGTAAAATCTCATTTGCTGTGTTGTGATTTATTTATTTGTGTGTTAGTTTATGATTTAGCAGTCTTTAGCAGGCTTTAACCTCAATAAGTGGGTTCAATGTGTGTTAAGGTCATCTAATGCAGATCTATTAAATAAAAAAAACAAACATTATGAAACGATGCATGGACAGATTGTGAAAGGATGAATAATAATAAAGTAATAATTATTGAAACCCACAGTTCGGTTTGTGTCCTTTTTTTTAACCACAGGCCTGAACATTTGATCGCAATTAGAACATGAAGCGAAAACAAACTAGAATATTCTGATGTATTCCCAATGTATTTACCAGTTCTGTTACCTGAATGATCTGAAAACATTGCAACACAGCTTCACATGGCTATCACGGAAGATGTAATCACGACGAGCTCTGAGTTGTTGCATCTCTGATGTGTGCACGCGTTTCTCTGTGCGTTTGTTCGTGCTTCGATAAATTGGAAGTTTGTGCAGAAAACAACAACAACTGGGTTTTATCCTACATGCAGTGCCAGCACGTCTTATCTTATCTGGCTCTATAATTAAAAAAAGAAAATCTTTTGAGTCTTGTAACATACATCAAATGTTGTTTGATGTTAATTGACAAAGAACAGACAACATTCTTGGGAGTTGGGGGGCGGGGGTGGTTGCTGGACAGATGTAATTTTCTGTTGCAGCAATGCACGCACAGAGTTTGAAATGTTTGTTATGAAAATCATTGACGATGGCTTAGTCTGGAAAAATTATATGCGAAAGGAGACTAAAGAGGAAGAAACTTTAAGATATCCTGCCACGTAATTTAGGTTGGTCAGGTTCTTAACTCTGTTAGATGTCTAGGTATATGGCTAAGTGTTTACAGCATGAGCATTGTGGTGTTTTTGTATGTGTGGTTGTAGTATGTGTAGCTGTCCCCAGCTGAACCCTTTCTGCTCCAGGCAGCTGGTCTGAATAAATCAATAAAGCCCGTTGAGCTGCATTGAGGCTTAGAGTACTGGTGTCAGTTTCTCCCAGAGTGCTGCCTTTACAGAGCCTGTAGAAGATCAATAGACAGACACGTAGTAGTGTGCTGCCCTTAGAAAGCAGTAGATACTCATACCTTTGAATCCATGCGCACAACTATCAACCTGCTGTGCACTTTACTGCTGGAAAACTTCATCTTTTCACTGTCTGTTATGTCAAGCGTTTAACTGCCTCAAGGTTTGTTTTAGACTTTCAAGCACGCTGTTGACAACGTTTGAAATCTGAAATGGAAGAAGACAAGGAATGCGGATTATGCCAGGCATTGTGAGGCTCAGTGGCCTTCAAAATACTCTAGGTCGATTTCACCATCTTTACAATCTGTGTGCCGCTTGCTAGTGCCTGTTTTTGAGTTGTCCGTATCTTTGTCTGTAGCATGTCAGCGTTTTTGTTATGAAGAAGGCACGTCGGAGTAAGAAGGAGATTCACAAAATAGATGTTCGTCTATCTAAACTCTTTAAATTAACCAGTTATTAACACTGGTGCAGTTCCTATTAATACAAGTCAAAATGTCTCCTTCTTATAGATGCAGATGGAACACAAATTTTCAAAGTTTCCACCGAGACCACTCTTGTTTACCGGTTATGTAATCAGATTTACTGACTGGTTTCTCTGCCAATTCAGTACAGTTGGAGTTTTCTTGGTGTCAGACTGATGCATCTTAAGGAATTTCTTGGCTTCTCATCTATGAAAAATGAAAGTGTGTTACTAAGCTTGTGGGCCAACTGCCTCCAGAAGAGCTTTTAGCCTCATTGACATAGATTCTGGGCACAGGCTTTTAAAACCTCACTAGGGTGATGAATGATATGTTTCCAAAAGGCATTCCCTCATTTGGTGTTCTGACGCAAAGAGTGCTTTCTAGTATTGCAGTCAGAAATCTTCTTTAGTTGAGGTCAGGTTACGAAATGTTGATTGCGCAGTGCAAAGCATTTAATTCACATAATTTTAATCCACGAAACCATCAGTCATTGTGTTTCTTAATATTTTTTTTATTATTTGGTTCCGATTTAGGCTCGTTGTCTAAATGATCCATCCAAGTCCCACGTCACTGTTGTACAAATTATTCATACATAAAGTAACACAGATTCTTGTAGTTGAGTAGCACAGGGTGAGGACACTGACTGGTTCAAGGGCCCAAAATAAAGCACAGGACACTCGAATGATTAAATTAGTTTAACAGAATGATTTTTATGATGATAAGAAGCTTAATAACAAGTTTTGGTGAAACTGCAACTCACATCTGTTGGTTCAAATCTCTAAATAGAGAATTTTTGCATCTTACAGTGGATTAAAACCCTATAAAGCTATTATACATCTAATAATAAAATTAGTTCAGCCAATACCGTTATCAGTTGGAAGTTTTCTTAGACTTTTATCAAAAGCAACCGGTTAGAAAAAGAAATTGATACCTAGGTATTAGTGTCAGTTGTACCAATACAGTATCTGTTACGGCCCCAGCTGGGCCTGCTGTGATTTTGACTCTGTGTGGGTGTGTCCACCGTCTCTCCCACCTTAGGTGCCACGCTTTTGTGCAGCTGACTCTACTCAGAAATTAGGCCAGAGTACTTAAGGCCAGAGAAAGGCGAGCTCTAGTACCAGAGAGTTTGTGCAGCTTGTGAACTGTGTGTGTGCGGCTTTTGTTTGCTGGCCAACTTCTGGGTTTCGTTTTTTTTTTTTAAGAGTACTGGCTATCAGCTTGTCCGTCTCTTTCATTTTAATTATTCATAAATAAAAAACTTGAATAATTTAGCTTTACTTTACACCATCCCTTGGACTTTTTAGAGGAACGTAAAAATTTTGTATCCACATTTCGCTCCATTAGAC
>NW_005187535.1:918792-924179 GCF_000239375.1 Pundamilia nyererei | reverse complement strand
TGTGTGTGTGTGTGTGTGTGTGTGTGTGTGTGTTTGATAATCTTCTGTAGCACACAGACCAACTTACAAACACTCCCACTCAGCATCAGACTGACGCACGAGCTTTCACATATAAACTGGATGCTCATCAGTCACACGTATCAGACTGACACATGGTTACATATCTTCCTCTTTTTTCAGTTAAATGAAAACAGTACATTGGCATGCAGACAGATCACGAGGAATTTCATAGAACGAGCACTCAGATCTTTATTTCAGAACTCTTGAATTATGCTTTCGTTCCTCCCAAGTAGAGTAATTGGCTGTACAATAGAGTATCTGTCAGAAATGTGACTTCTTAGGGCTGTACAGATTCTCCAGATCCACAGCTTGGTTCGTAGCTCAATTTTTAGGCCAGAATTACAGTTCATACCTCAGTTTTGTCTGTTTTGTTTTTTTCAAGAACAAAACAGAAAAAAATCTAACATTTATTTTTATGACAGGGATTCATTACTTCATTACTGAGATGTATCCAGTTCAGTCTTCACCTGAAATGATTTTTGGAAACATTAAATCTTTACTACATGTGTATGAAGCATGCAAGCAAGTGTTTGCACATAGCACATGCATGAAGCTGCAGGGACCACAGAACCCCTGAAAAGGTCTCATACATAGCTGAGCTAGGCATGCGCTGATAATAATGTGTATTTGTCCTAAGAGCTCTTATCTTGCATACCTGGAATAGCACTTATGTAGATTAAATGATAGTTTATTGAAAACATATCTTTTTGCAGGCCATCAAGTTCAATTTTACTAGTAAATAGTTCACATTTTAATGATAGTAACTTCATCAGTCAGTTTACAGTAGAGAGCACACGACCTGTTATAGACCATGTCACTGTAACCCTTTAGATGCTCTTCCAGTCACCCCCCTTGCTAATATGGTTAGCGTCTTTAGCTGTTTGAACAATGAGGCCAGCTAGCCAGGTTACTGTATGTTTGGACATGCTGATAGTAGCTGGCTATGGGCCATCTCTCTAATCCACTGTTTGTATATTTCCTTGTTGGCTCTTCAGCGAGGTGAATAGGCCTGAGCCGTGGGCTGATATGCAAACACAGTTTGTGAAACACCCAATATTGCATTACCGTTGGCTTGTCAGCATTTGTGTAAATCCAATAAGCATGGATCATGTGTGCTTGAAGAGTGTGTGTCTACACCTAGCCATGATTTTTACAAGTATAAAATTTCCTCCTCAAATGCCATTAATGGCTAACGGTCAGCGTTGTGCTGATCGGGGAAGGGAGGGTGTGTCCTTAGCGCTTCCTTGTTGTACCCACACACCTAAAACAGCTACAAATGACTTTTTTCTGCCCTTTCATTATTAAATTAGTTTATTGACAAATCAGTTACAGACCTGCCCGAATATTCAGATTTTTGGTTACATCTAACAGTGGTTAACATTTAAAACCCAGGTGGATCATCTCAGTACATACCACCATAAAAATGACTCATGTCAGCAGTTCATATTCATATTCCTGAACATGACCATCTGTTTGTTCATAATGGCAAAAGAAATTTGCCCAGAGTCCATATTTTCAACATAATCCAGTCCTTTTTTATTGGCAACATGTGCAGTGGTGCCTCTCAGGGAAATAGACCCTAATTTAAAAGTTACTACACCATTTTAGTTGATTTTTTTTATGTAAGTAAGAAAATTTGCTTTCTTTGGGAATTCAGAGGCACATGATGACTGGTCTTTACAAATTCTCGAGTAATAATTTAGCAATTGCAAGCCACTGCTGTTAGGATTGTGTTAAGTGACACCGCTTTGAAGAAATTATCATCGGTTGTGCTCTGCAATTCACTTCTTTTTAATCTCACTCAACCAGTAAAGTGAAAGTTATGCTACACTCCTCTAAATTGATTTTTGTTCTCTTGTTAGAACTGAAAACCTACCTGATATCAGGGAGGAAGCCGGATCATGATGGGCAGTGTGGCTGTTCTCAGATGGCACTGCCAGGCGAGGATTTTGAAGGAGTCAGCCGCTCCTCCTGTCCTCCGACCCACACACCAGACCTCATCCCTGGAGGGGCGAAAGCCGCTGAGCCACTGCTGCCACACCAACCACCTGACCGGATTGGGGTAAGAGGACAACCACATATGAGGAACTCAAACTGGCATTGATGCTTGTTGTCCTTCTGATGAATGCCTCACTTAAAGCAGTGGCTCTTATACTTGTCATATCAAGAAATGGAGAATACTTCTCACTCTGCATTGTTTTAATCAGGCATTAACAATAAAAAGGATTCCCTTGGTCATATTCTTTTTTTTCCAGCTCTGTGCCCCAGCAGTCAGAACCACTTGTCTGTAGTGTTACACCCCGGCCTAGGCAACCGGCGTGCAACACAGGAAAAATTAAAAATAAGGGGGAAAAAGAAAAAAAAACTACTACGGGTCTCCACAAAAAAATCCCAAAACGAAAGTATTGACAACTATTTACATCAAAGCAAATTAAGACATTTATTTTCATCAAAACACCAAACTATTAACAACCGGGGGGGGGAAGATCGCCAACATGACAAACTGGAACACAGGGCTTAAATACATAGAGGGAGCAATCAGGGAATGGACAACAGGAGGGAAACACAGCTGGGGCAAATCAGAACTGACGAGACAAGGAAGCGTAAACTGAACACACTGAGATAAGACAGACTTTCAAAGTAAAGCAGGAAACACATAACAGTCACGCCTAACACAAAACAAAACACTGACAACACCCAATCGTAACAGTTCCCCCCCACCCAAAACTCAAACATTTAAAACATGTAACCCCAAAGAAAATGTTTGATTCATGCCCAGCGCATACTGGGCATACCGGCTGCTGTTCTGCAGGCGACGCTGATGGCTGGACGGGCCCCTTGGATCCTCCAGCGGAAACGGAAGGCTGGAGCGGTCCCTCGGACCCTCCAGCGAAGACAGACGGAGGGCTGAAGCGGTCCTCGGACCCTCCAGCGAAGACAGACGGAAGGCTGAAGCGGTCCTCGGACCCTCCAGCGGAGACAGACGGAAGGCTGGAGCGGTCCCTCGGACCCTCCAGCGGATCTCGGACCCTCCAGCGGATCCCGGACGAGCCCCCATTATGGTCTAGGCATATGATTCTCGCTTTGGGGTGCGAGAGGTCCCGGGTTCATATCCCGGACGAGCCCCCACTTGTTACGTTCCCCTGAGGGGTCTAGGCGGGGAGGGGGAAGTAACAAAAAGTGACCGGGTCAGAAAAAGGAGTCAAGGAGGAAAAAGGGTTAAATTAAAGAGTTTTATTAAAGTTTCAATTTATACTAACTAAAAGAGACGGACAAGCCGCTATCACCATTTAAGAAAACAAACAAAACTCAGGCGTTGGTCAATAAAGTAAAACGTAAGCCAAAAAGAAAGAGAAACTCACCAGCTGAAAACCACCAACCACTCAGCTCACTAGCTGCAAACACAGCAACCACTCAGCTCACTAGCTGCAAACACAGCAACCACTCAGCTCACTAGCTGCAAACACAGCAACCACTCAGCTCACTAGCTGCAAAAGCAGCAACCACTCAGCTCACTAGCCGCAAACACTCAGCTCACTAGCCGCAAACACTCAGCTCACTAGCCGCAAACACTCAGCTCACTAGCCGCAAACACTGCAAACACTGCAAACACTGCAAACACTGCAAACACTGCAAACACTGCAAACACTGCAAACACTGCAAACACTGCAAACACTGCAAACACTCAGCTCACTAGCTGTAACCACACTACTGGCACTCTGGCCCAGAGCTCACCTTTCCCTGGGCTTAAATCTCCTTGATTACTGACGCGAGTCAGCTGTGTAAAAGGGAAAGGTGGCACCTCAGGCAGAAGAGGTAGTGTGACACACCCACACAGGCACCTTCAGGAGGAGGTGAAGTTCTGCCTTTAAAGTTGCCTCGAGCCCAGCACGCTCCAGAAGATAGGTAGGTAAAGGTTGTTGTGCTTAGGAACTGGGTAAGTTGTATTTGTTAATGTGTGTGTGTGGCAAGAGGTAAGTTGGTCAGTTAAAGTACGTTGTGTAGTTTTCTGTTACTTGTTCAGTAGTCGCTGAGTGAGTTGGCAGACCGGTGTGGTAGTGTCTTTATTAGGGTGTGTTTGCTAAGCCTTCTCCGCCCCCGAAATGGATGATACAGCTATCAGTGCACAGGTGTCTAGAAGGTTGTTTGTGGGCAATAACATCCACCTGGTTCCCGTTTTCTTTGAATCCAGTGTTGAGAGCTTCTTCAGTGTGTTTGAAAGCATAGCAACTGCATTACAGTGGCCTGAAGACGTGTGGGGGGTGATGTTGCTGTGTAAATTCACAGGTAAGGCTCAGGAAGCTTGCTCTGGTCTGTCTAGGCAGGACAGCCTAGTTTATGAAAAGATTAAAAGTGCCGTCCTCCAAGCCTATGAACTTGTGCCTGAGGCCTATAGGCAGAACTTTCGAGGTTTGGAGTTGGCACAGGGTCAGTCCTACCTTGACTTTGCTCGGGAGAAGGCAAAGCTTTTTGGTAGGTGGTGCTCTGCAAGCCAGGTTAACAGTTTGGGGTCGTTACGTGAGCTCATGCTTGTGGAAGATTTTAAAAACTCTGTTCCTGAGTGTATTGCTCTTTATTTAAGTGAACAGAGGGTTTCCACTTTACAGCAGGCTGCCATACTGGCCGATGAGTTTACCCTAACTCATAAAACAAATGCTGTATATTGTGACATCCTTTCTCACCCTAATACATCTTGGAGAGCTAGGAGGGAGCCAGGTAGCGAGGCTGAAAAAGTTGTGGTTTCGAGACCCAAAACGAAGCTTTGTTTCTTCTGCCACAAACCTGGACACCTTGTTGCTAACTGTTTGAGACTGAAACTCAAACAGAAAGCACACTCAAAGCAAAAAGGGCCTGCTTTGAGAAAAGTCAGTCGTGGCTCTCAAACCGACAAGGTTGCCAGGCCTACTAAGAGGCTACACTTGGAGCATAATTGCTCAGTAGTGTCATGTAGTCGGGGTAAGAGGTCAACTGACCCTGAGCTGCCACTGGTTGACAATTTCCCAGGTCCTCAAAATGACCTGCAGGGGGACAGGCTGTGTATAAAATCACCAGTAAGACCCGCAACCCTGGCTAACAAACATGCCTGTACCGGTGACTTGAGGAATCGTCTGCAAAGTGTTGCAGTAAGGTCTTCTGACTGCCTGCTGTGTTCTTCACATGTGATGGCTCAAAAAAGCCCTAGCCATCACATGAGACATTGTTTTGAGGGTCTGCGGCCACCTTCAGTAAGTATTTTGAACCCATTGAGATGGGGTTGGCAGCTTCCGCTGACAATGCCTAACCGTTGCTATGGGGTTTGGTAGGTGGAAAACCTGCAATTTGGTGAT
>NW_005187535.1:855464-916423 GCF_000239375.1 Pundamilia nyererei | reverse complement strand
GACTTCTAAATGGCCACCATGGTTACCACCCATCTTGAGGAGTTTCCCCCTCACATATACTAATGTGCCACAAACAGGACTTTAATATCACCAACCATTCCCATGTTATTACGATGTATCCATATAAATGGCCCACCCCGTACTTTTGGTGCATTATTGAACCAGTGAGTGATGAAGGGAAGCTCATTTTGAACAGGGGCGATTGTGGCTCAAGAGTTGGGAGTTCGCCTTGTAATCGGAAGGTTGCTGGTTCGAGCCCCGGCTTGGACAGTCTCGGTCGGACTAGTAAAGCGCTATACAAATACAGGCCATTTACCATTGTGTGACTCACACAGAGTTATTTTGTCTCACATTCATTGCTAAGTCTTAATTATTAGGGGGATTTATTATAAAACTGAAAAACTCCAGCTCATCATTTCACTTTTACTTAAACTTAAAACATACCAGTGCGCACAGCTCCATCATATATAATCTGATGCTGTTGTTGCACAAGCCGCTTCTGTATGATATGTTTAATTTGTCAAAATCTCCCCCTGCTGTCTTTTTCTCTCTCC
Organism: Pundamilia nyererei; assembly: GCF_000239375.1. NCBI lineage: Eukaryota > Metazoa > Chordata > Actinopteri > Cichliformes > Cichlidae > Pundamilia > Pundamilia nyererei. The sequence goes on along the minus strand of NW_005187535.1, from coordinate 915,869 downwards.
AGCCTCCCTGTGTGTTTCATAACACGGTCCTGTCTTCAGTGGCAGAGCAGGGTGATGATGTGGCTGTGCTGAATGGCTGCCAGGAAGAGCACAAGACTAGCAGTGCCAAGGTACAACACGCACACACGAGCAACGACAGCATCGGTGCACTTGTCAAGCACTCGATTAAGCATTTGTCTCTAAAGCTACTTGACAGTCATGCCCCGTGCTTATCGCTTTTTGTGTCCTTTCTTCTTTTTCACCTCCGTCGTTTCTCCTCTGACTCTGGTCCCTCTGTCTTTGTCATCGCCTTTATCTCATCTACTCATCACAGTTTATCCCAGGTCACAGCCCCAAGGCAGTCAACGGCCTGCTGAGTCCACCGCTGGAGGAACCAGTGCGGGCCAGTCAGAGTTCTCTATGTGACACGGGAACTGGCACCAGTCTCGGCATGGCCGGGGGCACGGGGGCAGCAGGTACAGGCATGGATCACTCTGCCTTGATACAGTTGCGTGCCAAGAACTACAGACAGAAGAGCGATGCCCATTTCGTGGATGTTATAGGGGAGGACAGGTGAGCAAAGTGGTTAAAGGTGGAATTTATGATCTGATAAGGGTGACTAATTATGCACCCTTATCACTTTGGCATTGAATATGATGCCATGTTTTCATAATTTTCTAAAGGTTTATTAAAAATAAACCTTTGTACTGAGGGCTCGCCTCGCCAGATCACAGAGATAAATGCATAAACTCCACACACAGAGTTCTCAGGATGCTCTTAAAGATGAAATGCAAACATCGTATGATTACTTGAGGACTCAAGGGTTTAATGCTAATGTCGGAGCTGTTGTTTCAGACTTACAGTTTGTTTTTTTTTTTCCTGAATCACTGGATGAGTTGTTAAAGTTGTTGCATTTTTTTCGCACAATAAAATAATAAGTGAACCATTTGACTTTTTCTGACCTTTTGTCGTATTTTTTTTTCCTTACTCTGATCTCCAGTCTAATGAAGGATTACTTTTTCAAACCACCCATCAATAAGATCAGCCTTAACTTTCTAAAGAGCCCTCTGGAAAAAGCCTATCGGAGCAGCTACAAGGAAGAGGTACACACAAGTACACAAACACATTTTTCTACTCAACTGTTTGATGATCCTACCAGCGATTGTGATTTTAACACTCTTCGCTGATTAACTTGAGGCTTAACTAAAAATAGCACCCAGCAGAAGAGAGGGCTTCCTACGTGGATAAGAAAAAAAGAACCACCCAAAAACCTGAACTGTTAAAAAGCAGAAGGCAATAAGGAGACGAATGACAAACAGTAGTGTCCTAATGCATCTTTTGAATCTGAGGCAGAGCGTTTGATTCTCTCTGTGTCACTGCGTGCTTGTCTCTTTGACCGATGGGGTGGAGTTGTTGTAAGTTTTTCCTTGTACCCCTCTTGTTTCCGAAATTTTATACCACATGCTCTCTCACACAGGCACACACACACAGGACCAGTTCCAGTTGGCCTGCATTGACCTCAAAGTCTTGTAGCCACCTGGTGTTAAACCAGTGTTACTACAAAAAAACAAAAACCCCACAACACTAGGATCACTTCACGCAAAATGTCTACAGTATGTGATCATAAGAGTTTGCACATGACTATGACTTTTGGGTTTAGCTGTGAAAATATATTCAGTATGTAAACATTTATATAATATTTATTATTTGCTAAAGCAGCACAAGTTTTAGTTTGTGCATTCGTGTCTAGAAAGAATTGTTAAACGATTGGAAGAATTCAGGGGATTTTTGCATTTGTAAAAAAGCTTCTATTTGTCGCTTTTACTGTCGTTTTGCACCCCCCCTTTAAGGATGAAAATAGGATTTAGTTGGGGTTTTTTTAACACCCACTGAAGAAGTGTGATTAATTTAAAAATAATCTGGCAGTTTACAGAAGGCAGTAACCTTTTTTTAAGTTAAATCAGATTAGGAAACCACGTAAAAGCAACACAGATCTGGATACGACTGCTAAAAAAAGGTAAAATAAATATTTTGGAGGTTTCATTGTGTCTGTACTTTGTTTTGCATTTAGATTTACACATTTTAGACCTGATTGTAAAACATCCATACATTTATGTGTGCATTGCAAGGTGTGGGTGTAGTTTCTGTAAAAATGAGCAATTGCAATTACTCTTCCCATTTAGGTCAGAAACATGGTTCCGGTGCAGACGTTTGCAAGCACTACCTTCAGCTCCTTATTGGATGTCCTCCTCAGCTGTTTTGTCTTCCTGGCCCTCACCCTGGCCTGCTTTCTTCCACCTCTCATGAGCTCATCCACTCTGGCTACCGCTGCCCTGGCCTTGGCTCCCCTGGCTGGTCTGTTTGAGCTGGCCTCCTTGGTGCTCTCCATACGGTGAGGATGTTTAGGCAGCTGATGCAGATGGAGAGTGTTTGTGGGTGTTAGTGAGTGTGCACACATGTTGTATATCAAAAATGTTTTGACCGATATGCCAATAAAAACATTTGTATAACATATTTTATAACGTAACACATTCATTGTCTCAACATTTGACCTTTTTACGAAACAATGACAAGGCCTCAGTGTTTTCCCCAGATTTTATTTTTCCTGGCGGGATAGCGAAATCGCTCAAGTGTTATTTATACCGTTGCTCTCGGTGCGGTTCCAGCTGGGCGTAAGAATACGCAATTGTTTGTTTTCAAGTCGAGTGCTGTCACAGTCGAATAAAAATCTGTATCTCTTGGGCTTCAGTGCCACGGAACTGAAACTACTGATAGACCAACATGCAGGACTGTGACTTTCCACTGAGACTAGCATGAATTGTTTTACACTGTTTTATGTTTTATTTGGCTTCCACACCACGGATAAATTTCCCCAGTCAATTACTGGCTTAGAAACCGGCACAATGACAAACTCATACCAGGCTAAAAGAGAAAAAAAACAAACTTATCCTTGGATTTTCCAATACTCTGAGTAGTGCTCGGGATGTGTTTTCTTGTGGTACTTACTTTAATGACTGTGCATGGAGAGTATTTAAAGATTAATTAATTTTCACTTATTGTCTTGCCTAAATGGGCAATAAATCTTCATCTTCTTGCTGTGACTTGGACAGTGTTATTGTTTTAATAATGTGTCATAATTAAGGGTAATGAGAATCTGCTGCAGTTTTTTCCCAGACTGAGCAAGGATTGAGGAAGTTAGAGGAGAAGAGGCGGCGTGTTTTTCTCTACTTTATTTTCTGTCTAACGTTGATATTTTTCAGTTATGGGTTAAAGTTTTTGTTCATTCTGATTTTCATTAAGACAATAAATGATTCCCTTCTCTTCTCCACTCCTCTCGTGCAGCATGGCCTTCTACTTGGAGGAGGTGATGAGCTGTACTCACTCCCTCCTCCTGGTAGTTTCTGGCTGGGTCTCTCGTCACGTGATCGGCGCCGTGTTGGTCTCTCTCCCTGCCATCTCTGTCTTGTCCCACCTCACTTCAGGCGTCCAGCCGGAACCTCAGGTAAACACTAAAATTAAACTGTTGAACAAAACTTCTTAAACATCCCAAATATCTTTTGGTTCACAGCCTCAAAATATTTCACACATTTCTCATCTGAAAGTATCTCAAGGAGAAGTTTAAAGTAAAAATGTAACCCTACTAAACTTGCACCGTCATAGTTGCTGCTTCTTGGTATCATTCAGAGAGATTGCAGTTGACGCTGCTGCCAGGACTACTACTAAAGATGCCATGCTGGGACTAATAGTACTTGTATTGCTGCTGATTTAACTGCAACTACTGTGCCTCTGTTGTCCCTGCTTTTGGAAGTATCCTTTGTAGCTGTAATGGTTTACTCTGACTGTTATCTCTAAGCTGATTTGAAACTCATCATGGTCTAAAACAGCTCATTAGCTGGTGTTAACCCGTTATAGGACCACTAGAATGAACACGCATGGATTTTGGCACCAGAAATGTCGACTTTTCTTCTTTGAGTCCTGCATGTGTGAAGATTGAGTTGCGCTTGTTTTGCGGTGTTTTAAGTCAAGTGCATTTCCAGCTCTGTATACGTACGAGTCTCGTCTTTCATGTTGGAGCCAACGGCTGCTTGCAAGATGTGCATTGGTTTCATATCTTGTTTTTCCAACACCTGATGTCTTTATCCATTTCTCTCCCACCCTGCTCACTCTCTCGCCTCAGCTCTCGCCATCGCTTCAGGGCTCGCAGATCAAAGCGACAGTCTCAGGGAGAGTTGCTAATTAGACATGCAGTTTTCTGGACTTTAATGCCTTTGAAGATGTTAAGGCCCAATAACAGTGCTGAGTGAGGGTTGTGGGGTGGAAGGGCATGACAGGGAGAGGGGAGGACATGTGTAGTGATGAGCTGGGAAAAGATCTTATCTTGTCAATGTAATCGTTAACAGCGTGAAAATGTCCCCAAATTCATTTTGCTGTCTGCATGTTTTTGCATGAAAAGAGCTCTGCGTGTTTCTAAGAGCCTAAATCACTATGTTTTAGACTTTTACAAATCACATTATATTTCATTTATGTTGCTTTTGAAATTCAGGCTTAGACCACTAAGACATTTCCGCAAAACTATGACAAAACAGCTCACTTTATTGGGTCAAGGATCCCTTTACAAAGCTAAACCTTATGAACAAAAGTACTGGGCCACACCTCCTAATCACTGGCTTCAGCTATTTCAGGCCCATTACCACAGGTGTAGAAAATCAAGCCCCTGGCCATGTAACCTGCTTTGGCAAACATTTGTGAAAGACTGTGCTGCTGTGAAAAGCTCCCTGAATTCAAGCGTGGCACTGTAATAGCATGCTGCTGTTGCAACAAGTCAGTTTGTGAAATTTCTGTCCTCTTAGACATTATATGATGAACTTTAAGTGGTATTATTATTGTGAAGTGGAAGTGTTTAGGAACCACAGCAACTCAGTCATGAAGTGGCAGACCATGTAAAGTTGAAGAGCAGGGTTGCTGAGTGCTGCAGACTTATCAACATCAGCACAAAAACTGTGTGCCGGGAGTTTCACTGCATGCGTTTCCATGGCTGTTCAGCTACATGCAGGCTTTACAGCACCAAGTGGCATAAAGAAAGCCACCACTGGACTCCTGAGCAGTGGAAACATGTTCTGTAGGGTGACAAATCATGCTTCTCTATCTGGCACTCTGTCTGACGAGTGAGTCTGGAACGTTCCAGCGAAGGGGACTCTTAATATGCCTCAGCTTACCAACACATTTTGGACTGTGCTTAGGTTTTCTCTTCCAGCATGACTCTGCTTTAGTGTAGATGGCCCAACACTTGCTCACGTGGTGGATTTCAATTTGAGATTGAACACACTACAGTTTGTTCAGTGCTAAATCTTCAACATTGGTGAAAAACTCATTTTGACAGCATTGTTTTGAAATCCATCCAGTTATTTTCATGCTATATATAGAAGTAATCCCTTCAAGCCAAAGTGCAGGTTTCAGACTGCACTAAACACTGTTGTAGACAGTTTTTACCCCTCAATCTTAAAAGGTTGATGGGGTATTGTTAGTGTTGGTACCCAAGTTTGTGAATATGACAACTCAAGATTGAGGTGATGTAGGATTTTTAAATTCATCCCTTAGGTGCACCTACTAAAAATCTCAAACAAGTTTGAGTCAACTTTTCTCAAAATCGCCTGGGATTTTCAAATTAAGGTGCATCCAGCAGGAAGCATTTTTTAAATTTTATTTTAAAAATTTTCCTGCTCTTGGCTCAGAAGAAGTCAGTGACAGGATATTCCTAATAATGCCACCTTAGGCTGGGAATGCAGCAGCACCACAGCTCCACCCGCCTGCTGTTCTAATCGTTTGCAATGACCAGCCAATGGGAAGAAAGCTAGTTTAAAGGAAGAGGTGCAAAAAAAATCTTGCTTCACAATGTGCATGAAGTGAGGTGTCGCACCACAGCCCAGGTTAAGATGAATAAGGATCATTTTAAAATCAGAATCATGCAAAGATACTATAGAAAGGTCCAAGAACAAAATACGGAGAAAATTGGAAATGAGCAAAATAGAATCCCTTTGATTGTCGTAAAGGTCTATTTGTGACAATAAACAAATAAAATGATTCATTAATTTAAAAAAATGTTCCATGAAATTATAGAGCTAGTCCTGAAAACTGAAAGTGTGTGTGTGCACTTATTCCCTGAATTGCTCTTGACATTTTAGGATATAATATTGCAGTTTTGCTGACACAATCCAGGGAAATACCAAGGAAATGGCAACAAGAACTGTAGAGAAAAACGTTTGCCGTGGGGGAAATGGGAAGCTAATTAATTCAATTTTATTTATGTAGCAATAATTCACAAGGGTAATCATCTTAAGGCACTTTCATGTTGCAGTTATCTGAACTGAACTGTAGTACTTTGATCCAAAAACCTTCAAGCTTTTATCATATTTTATTCAATAAGCCTATGGATTGTCTTTGGGCTACAACATGCTGGCTTTGGCTCTGGTGGTGAAAGATGTAGTATGATGCACTTGTGTTACACAACATAACCACTAAGTGCTTAAACAGAAAACCTGGATTTTACAGCTGAGGAGTAGCCAGTATTACATCATTACATCACTACGTGCTTAGTAGGTGTTTTTATAGCACACGCTTCAGTTGAATGTGCAAGAATTCTTTGTTGCTGTTGTATTTGCTAAGACATTCGAATAACTAGCTTTTGTTTTTCCTCAGGTGACCGCGTTCCTGTGCTGTGCCACCATCCTGGCCATCATCCAGTTTTGTAACTTCTGTCAGCTGAGTTTCTGGATGCGCTCAATCCTGGCCACTGCTACAGGGGTTGCTTTGCTGCTGCTGCTTTTGTGCAGTCCTCTGGCTGGGGAAAGGTGAGACGCTAACTGCACATACACACAAACACTAAGTGCAGGGTACTCTGCGGGATGCTATCATGAATCCCTATAAAAGACTTAAGTAGTCAAGGGTAGAGTAGGGTAGAGCACTGATTTCTAGCCAGTCCTTATTGTAAAACAAATTTGCACCTTTTGTGTTTAGTCTGTAGATCTCTGCATATATTCACTACATATAATCCTCAATGTACAATGTACTGACTAAAATGGCACAGTGTAAGTGGAGGTATTCCACATTTTCTCTCCAGAAACAGCAGTTCAGATCGGTGAGAGTCAGCGGGAGAATAATCAATGTGTTTTGATAGAAAAGGGAGAAGTCTTCTGTTAGAAACCGATGGAGACTTTTGCGGAGGGGAGAGCGGAGAACTCGGGTGACGTGTAGGAGTCATCCAGAGGTTATTCAAGCATTATTCAGCTTTATTTCAAACACGGCACCTGTGTATAACAGCTGACCTGCAGGATGTAGAGAAGAGCATAAAAGGTTATTTGCAATCCACCCTTAATGAAGTTACTGCAGCTGTGCCTCATCTGTAAATGCACACATTGCTCTTGCTTTTTTCTGCATGCTTCCAATCCGAGTCGCATTAATAGCTGCACATTTCATTATATTATGTGATTGATCTGATGGAGAGGAGGGGAAAAAAGCAAAATACATGAGGGAGTTTGTGACATTGTGGGCATCTGTGTATGCAGAGAGACACCGCAGAGGCTTTTGTGCTCCATTATGAACTGATCTCAGTGTACAGGATTAAAAATCTATGGCGCAAACTGCTCTGCTCGCTGTAAAAACGTAACTTTGCTGCCTTTAAAACATCCATAGCATGCATGCATTTTGTATTTGCAGTGAGATGACTTCTTCTCAGTTTCAATAAAATGCCACTATTACAGAGGACCAGAAAGATGTGGGACTCAGATCTAAACATTCAGGACAAACGCTCAGTAAAGAGCTAGAGGAGCGAGCCAAAGTTTTACATGGCGCTTCCATGCCAACCATTCTCTCGTGCCAATTATCACTCCGATAATATCTCCCCCTGGCATTCCAAATTAACACTTTGAGCTGTAACTATCACCTCCACACCAGGCACAAAAGAAGGCAGGCTTTTTCCTTTCTTTTTTTTTTTTTTTAGCACTTTATTGCAGTTAATTGCCTCCTGCTGACCTTTTTAAATAGCATTTGTATTGTTAATTTTAAATGCACTCACCTGCAAAATTTGCATTTTGGGAAAAAATACATTTCTAAAAAAAACCAAACCATCATGTAACCAATAGAACTACAAAAATTATTGCAATTATTGCTTTTTAGTCTCAAAATTAACACTGAACTTCTTTAGTACATAATAATAATTCCTTTTTTTAATGCTAAAGAAAGAGGTTTGCATTGGTGCACTGAGTCTGCCCTGTTTGTTTGTGGCTCAGATTTCAATTGGTAGTTTTTAAGCAATGTACCTGTAGCAGATTCTGCAACAGAAATAAGAATATCTACATCATATGCAGGAATTCAAATGGCACTCAAGATCCAGTGAAGCAGTTCATCAGGAAAAATGTCTTTCCTCAGAATAATTTATAATTCATTTGTTTTGTGAGCTCAAGTACATTTGCTTTCTTTCTGGAAAGGCTGTGATCAGCTGACCTGTGATGATGCTATAGAGTTTGGGATTTTTAACCACCCATCTACTATTTTGAAAATAAGTTAGCATATCGCTAGTTCGCCAAATAATGATGGGGTGATGTTACTTTTTGATTTCTTGAGTATCTTCCTGGCATCAGCTAGAAGGAACCCCATACTATAGCAAATGAAACATGATCCTGCTTGATATTGTGGTGCATTAAGCCACCTATCGTATTTAATTACTCTGTAATTGAAGATATCGAAACACCATTTTGGCTTGTTCTGCCCACTTTAACCCCTGATTATATGCTGTCATGCATGCGTGTTGTTTTTGTTTGTGTGCATGTGTGTGACTGCTCCTGACTGGTCTTCTGACTGACACCACTCTTGTGTCTTTCAGCTCGAGTAATAACAGCTTACCAGTTCAAGGGTGAGTGTCTCCGTGGAAACAGAGGGGTTTGATTGATGACTGACATTTGAAGGGTTAACAGGAGCGACTGCTTTTTTTTTTTCTCTACTCATAACTACAGCTCTCTCTAGCTTTAACCTATGCTCACACGGTCATGCTTTTTTATTCTCCTATCCATCTCTCTCTCTTCCTCTGTTTTCCTCTTTGTGTGCTGCAGTAATAATGCCTGCAAATGCCAATAGTGGTGGAAATGACTCATGCAGCTCATGCTGGCTTAAATCTTGTATGAGGGCTACAACTAAGCCTTAATCAAGGCCGCAGTAGAAAAAAATGAAAGTAGAGAACTGTTTCTTTGTATTCTTTGGTCTTTGTTGGCACCTGTTTATATTACAGTTGGATATGTAAACTTCAACATTGCATTTTTTATTTTAGTTTTATCAGGGGAATTACAAAAACAAGCTGAAACAGAGAAATTCTCCGTAATTTTTTTTCTCCCCATCAGTGATGGATAAGTGTGGGCCACAGCCTTTTACTGTGGTTACACTGAATGCCTAAAGTATGCATTTTACTTCTATTATAATCAATGGAAGTGGCTACACCAGACATGAAAGTATGTGGCACGGAGATCATCTTCTTCTTTTTTTTTTTATCTTTGCGTGAGATGCATGCAGTTATTGTATACAGACACGGGTCATAAAGCGTTGGTATGTTTTTTGCAAGAAAAACTTCAGCATCCACCTTTGCCAGTAGCCCAGCAGCTGGTGGTTACTTAGCAACTTAACATTAAAAAAATCTGGGGATAGAAACACCTCTAGACCGTTGTTAGGTCAGCTATTTTGAAGTTTTATGCAAATTCACTTTAATTTACATTTTCATCAGGACATAAAACTGCATGTATAGAATCACCAGTCAAATCTGAGTTAAAAAGACGAAAAAAAATGTTAAAAAACGTATATGACTTTGCCCAAAAATAAGGTTTTAAAAAGCATTTTCCCCAGGATATTATAGTTAATAGTTATGCACTTACTGGCCACTTTATTGGGTATACTTTGATAGTACTAGCTTGGATAAAGAGATGGGCACAGTCAGCAAAAATAATCAGGTAGGCTGTGGCATTTAAACAGTGCTAAACTTGTACCGTGTGAAGAAGAGCTCCCCACACCATTACACCAACAACAGATTGAACAATCTGAATGTTGCAGCAGAAATTGAGACTCATAGGAAGGCAAAGCTGAAAACAAAGCACCTCTTGTTTTGCCTGTTACTCACATAGCCCTATGCAAAACAATCTCTGCAGGTGTGGTTACTTAGAACAAATACTGTGCTGCACACCTGCTTTACAAACTGTTCCCATGCGTTATGCATTCAATGTATTCACAGAGTTTGTGTAAGATATGACACAGATCACACACAAGAAATTTTTTCCCTCATTCTTTCGTCTTGATAAAATAACTGAATTTCAATTGTACATCAGAACATCTCGACATCATCAGTTCCACATGTTCTGCATTGAGGTGATGATGATAAATAACCCCTCAAATAATATTACATTGAGGATAACTTTTCTTATTCTAGTGCTAATTACAGTTTTTAGCTAAAGTGCATTATCAGATAAAATTTACCAGGCATAACTCCTTGAATTTTCTTATCTGTCACATAAATCCATAAAGTGATTGGATGAAAATCACTTTCAATCAGCCTTCATCTTCTTTAACTCAAGTCTAGTTTCTAAATCTTCCAGAATGAATTAAACTGCAGATAAACAGTGGTTGGGAAGTTATAACTGGCTGCTCTGCAATAAATCAGAATTTTAGTGCAAGTCCAAAATTATACTCTTGCTCTTTGGCAACGTTTGGACTCTTAGATTCTTAAATCAAATTTGATTAAGGCTAAACCAAAATTTCCCAGCATTACTGCACGTTATCTGGATTAAGCACATGCAACTTAAAAACTGGGCTAAGAACTGCAAGATATATGTTAAAACTTTATTAAGATGCTATGTCGTAGATTCTCCAAGAAATGGCTGCAGAAATTGCCTTACCATCTTTTGTCTTTCAATTCTCATCTGATCATTTCTCCCATATGTCCCTCATTCTTTTCTGATTCTCCCATCATTTTCTTCCACAGACCAAACACCTCAACATTGATTGACGGCAGTTCAGAAAATGGTCCTAAGATGTTTTCTGACCTTTTGATCTCAGAGGCCATCCTGGCCTTCTTCTTGCTTCTTCTCCTGGTGTGGTTCCTCAACCGCGAGTTTGAGATCAGCTACCGTCTCCATTACCATGGCAACGTCGAGGCTGACAAGCACCGCACCAAGATCCAGATGATGCGAGATCAGGCTGAGTGGTTACTCGGCAACATCATCCCCATCCATGTCGCTGACCAGCTCAAGGTTTTGTTGCCATTTAAATGAACTATTAAACTTGAACTTAATCCTCTAAATACTGATCAATAAATAAACATTTTCTTGTTTTTTATTCTTTGTAATCAACCATTATTAAGCAAATCCTGGCTAAATACAGCAGTAGTAGTTTTATCAGTTAATGAGCAAAAAATGGCAGTTGTGTTCATTTACAATGAAATCTAAATTCACCCTGAATCTCATGTATACACACGTTCAAACTATTGACTACAGTTGAAGATAGTTCTCTCTTGTGAGTTCATTATAACGTGAGCCTCTTCTCTCCATATATTTCAGGTGACCCAGAGCTACTCCAAGAACCACGACAGTGTGGGTGTGATCTTTGCCAGTATTGTGAACTTCAGTGAGTTTTATGAAGAGAGCTACGAAGGTGGAAAAGAGTGCTACCGTGTCCTGAATGAGCTGATTGGAGACTTTGACGAACTCCTTCGCAAACCTGAATTCTCAAGCGTGGAAAAAATCAAGACAATCGGGGCCACCTACATGGCTGCGTCGGGACTGAACGTCGAGCAGATGGCTGAGAATGAATCGGATTCTCCGCATGCTCACCTCATGGCCCTTTTCAACTTTGCCCTTGAGATGATGGGAGTCCTGGATGATTTCAACAAGAACATGCTAGGCTTCGGGTTCAAGCTCCGCATTGGATTTAACCATGGTCCCCTGACGGCAGGGGTCATCGGCACCACAAAGCTGCTCTATGACATCTGGGGAGACACAGTAAACATTGCCAGTCGCATGGACTCCACCGGCGTGGAGTGTCGGGTGCAAGTGAGCGAGGAAAGCCATGCTGTGCTCAGTGCCATGGGTTTAGAGTTTGACTATAGAGGTACTGTGAATGTTAAGGGCAAAGGTCAAATGAGGACTTTCCTTTACCCAAAAAGTGGGGAAAGTATATACCAGGATCAAGCGGAGCAGGCTGTCAGAATTGGACCCTCGTCCGTGGTATTACCTGCCAGAGAGACTTCAGCTGCCCAGCCTGTGGCTGCCCCTTCCACCTCTTCCACTCCTCCCTCCTCCTCTCTTTCCACACTCTCTACTCAACCCCAATATGCTGTAAGGCCTCCAGAAGTAGGCACTGAGCCTGTCTCAGTTAAGCCCACAGAAGTGAGGGAGGAAGGATATAGGGACGCTGGACAGCCCCCTGCCACAGACGTTCACACCCCTCCTCATTCTGAACTAGGCCCAGAGCCCAGTTGTACACAAGGCCCCTCCCAGGTGCAGCCAGCTCCTCTCGCGCTTCAAGAAGAGGAGGATGAAGATGAGGAAGCGAATGAGCTAACTAAACTCAATGAGGAGTTTTATGCTCGCCTCTGATCCCTTCTGTCTCCTCCCGCTGTCTTCTATTCCTCTTACTGCCCCCAGCTGCTGCCTCCCCAGGACTGATTACCGATGTTGGCGGGATGTCTTTTCCTTTAAGCAAGTGTCTTTGGCATGGAAGACAGACTGGTCACGTCAAAAACAAAACCAGTGGATCCAGTGGCTATAAGATTGTACTTGATGTCTTTCCTGAGTCCTGGGGCGGGTTTTACCTGTGTTGAGCACAGCAGTTTATGATGGCGAACAAGCTGAAAAGGGAAAGAGGGATCTGTTGATGTTGTTGTTGTTGATGCTTTTGTCATTAAGTGCCTTCAGGATTAGAACAGTGAACAAAAATATGAATACTGAACAAGTTTTAACAATGTTAGACTACAGAATATGCTGTGGTTTCTTTTTTTCATGCTTTTATTTTGAATGCAAGTATTTCTTACAGAAATCATTATTGTCGTGCCATATCAACTGTTTTAACTTGATCAAAGTCCCGACCTTACTTAAGGGAAAATTATTTTCGATTTTATATAAGTGCCAATGCAGAATGACAGGCGGAGCAGGAAACTTTGGGAAGAATGAGGGAATCACATGAAGCAGTGTTAATTTATGTATTGTGCTTTGACATCAGGGCTTAATACAGTATTCATTTGTGCCAGAGTCTCACTTTCAAGGGACATGCAGGCTGCAGAGATTTTAGTTTGTGTAGCAGCTCAATGCACATTTTAAGCACAGGTCTTGCACAGTGTTTTTCTTTTTTTCGACCACTTGTATTCAGTAGTTATTACCAATAAATAGCTTTTAAGAAACTTTAAACAGAGCTGAGAGAATCAAAAGGACAATAATCAGATAAGGGACTATAGATCTGGAAGAAAGGTGGTTTGAAAAAGTGAGACCATCACAAATGCAGGAAGGCACTTTAGATATAGTGGGATCTGTCTTTCAGGTATTAAACGCTCACCTCTCGCACACATGTCCAATTTTACAGGTAGTGTAAAATTGTCTCGATGCGAGCTAGCTGATATTTCAGCTTTTTCTTTGATCAGAACCACTCCTGCTTGGAAGACCAAATATCTGTCTGGTGATATTTTGTATTTTTGTTTTGACCAAATGAAAAGAGTGAAGAGGAAGTCAGCAGCGTGTTGGCCTGTCTCTGAATACAGCCACTCTCCCATTTGCTCCTGCTGGAATCCTGATAAATAGCCAAAATACAAGAATCACTCATTCAAACTACCATAAATTGATTACTCCCATTTACCGTACTAACATCCACACCAACAACACAGATTTCACTCATTATTAATTATAAGAGAGTCCTAATAATGCTGGGAGGTAGTATGATACTTGCAAGTATTGGCAGTATTGGCAGCTTTAATGTTGTTTTCATTGGAGTCAATAAGTCAAATGCAGAATATCACCATTCCTGTCTTCTGATGAGGTGAGCGCTTGACACTCGAAGGATTTCAGGTGAAGTATAACTTTAAATGGGACTGTGAGGGACAGTCACTGCGTAGTTCTTGGTCAGTGATGGGGTGGTCCACAGGCTGTTGGCGTGGGTTTAAATTTAGAGATGAGTGACAGTTTCCACAGTACTGTGTGTAAAACCTCAGACTCAAATCTTGTGACTTTTCTTTAATTTCCGTTGCCTTCATTGCTAAAAGAAAAAATATATATAAACAATGGTCAGCCCATCCGTGCAAATTACCCAACAGATCATTGTCGTCTGCCTTTATCTTTGTGATTTGCTGTTGAAAGATTGGGACGTATTACCTTGATCCTGTCAGTCTTTTCACCAATCGGGGCCTCTACTGAATCAATAAAATTGTGCCACTTTAATTGAGTGATTATAGGTGCAGTGCAGCCTAATCTAGCTGATTGTTTGTGGTGCCTGAAAGTATGACTGTATTTTTTTCTTTTTTTTTTAGTTTTTGGTTTCCAGAAAGTTTTTTTTCTTTCATTTTTTTTTTTTTTACCAAGCTGTCATTACGCAGAGGATAGATTGTGATTGTATATTTGAGAAAATTAATGGTCATTGTGTGCAGGTTTTGTTTCTTTTTTGATAAATTCCAGATACTTTTTTGTGCTTCTTTCCAGTTCTTTCCTCCTGACACAGACCAGCCATCTGGAAAAGTGTGGTGGTGCTCCCATTAAATCGCTTGCTCGTTTTTCTCTTTCCTCACTTCGTGCTTTGTCTTTTCTCCTGAAAGTACGTGTTTCTCTCTTATATTTCCTAAGTGTGTGAGAAATATAAGGTTTTACGTCAACTCAATCATATAAAAAAGATCGAAATGGGGACAGTTTGCTATTGCCTTATCCATAGATTATTCATTTTCAGCTTTCACCACCACATGTTTAAAAAAATTAGTCAACAGTTGGGTTAGATGGACTTTCTCTGTTCACATGCAAAAATGCCAAAATGACAAGAAGGATGAGTTATGTAGCTGTCGGGACCTGTAGCAAAACATGTTTATTTACCTCTTTCACTAAGCTCTCTGGACGTACACAGCCTGTGCCTTTTGAATGTGGACTATGTTTAATCATAGCATCAACTTTCATAATCGTTGCAGCATTAGTACCCTGAAAATCCAAAGAGGTTTCTCCAGAAGCCGTCACTGCAGACGCTGAAATAGTTAAACGAGTCCTGCTTTTGTTGCCCAGAATCATTACTTTTTGAAAGATTTACACTACTTGTACATTTTCTCCACTTGCTCTTGTTTGCCAAATCTAATGAAGCATAGCACACAATGTAACACAAATAAAGGAGAATATCGAGTATCAGCTGTGAAGGAAAGTTCACCGTCTTGTTGCCTTGCGTTGTTAGATGATCTATGGGATTTTCAGGCCATGTGCCTGCAGCCCTACCATGCACAGCAGTGACACTAACTCGCCATAGATCTGAGGTGGCGTAGGAAGAACTCCACAGGTTTGTGGGTACACATCCTCTCCAGTAGCACTAATCTGTACACACACATATGAATAAAATATTACACGCTGCTGACTTATGTGATCTGGGGTGCAGTAGGGGGAGATGTGTGTGAGTGAGACTTGTTTGCATGTGAGTAGTTTCCTTCTTTGCTAGTCTCCCTATTTTTTGTTTGATTCTGTACTATACTGTCATCCTATTTCATTTCAATGTCATTCTACATATATGTTAATTATTATGCATATATTTCCAGTATTCAGGAAATTCAAATCACTAAGTTTTGCTCATTACCTGAATACTGTCCTTCTTTGACAGTGTATTTATAAATGATTTGTTTCAGTTTTGGCAGAAGCTAGTTCTCCCGTTTTAAAAAAGGATAAGTTCATGGCATTCAGTCATCTCTTTTTTTTTCTTTTCCTTTTGGAGAAGTGTGATTCTGCTTTATGAAAGAAATAAGGGAAATACATAAAGGCATAGAGTGTCAGCACTTAAGCATCACATTGTCACTCATTTTAAATTATGTCAGCTGCACGTCTTTTCATTATAATTTGCAAGTAAATTCTACCCGTATGTGTTCTAAGTTACACTGGGACAGATTTTAAACAGTGTTGTTTGATTTGAAATGTATTTGTTTTATGTTCATGAATGAGATGTATAATGTACGTTTTGTGCACATTACCCATGTATCATTTATCAACACGTGATAGTAATCTGTACACATTTGCACAAAGCACTCAGTGTTTGTACATATGCAGTTATTTTGTCACATATGATTTTTTTTTTTATACATGTGCATGTGTCAGATTCTGTCCAAAAACAATGAATAAGAGACACGTATTATCAGATTGATTTTTGTGTGTGTGTTTGCTTATGTGTGAGTTATATGACTTTATTCCTCTTTTTTTCAGTATGAGAGAAATAAATCTCCAAGTGGAAAGCTTGGACTGTCTAGCATACTGTAACGTGTAAAGTCACGTAGAGTTGAATTTCTGTGCATATAATGAGTGATGACAGACTGTACTGTCATTTAGTTTTGTATTATTAAAACTAAATAAGAGGTGAGGGAAGCAATTTAGAGATTCTCAAAAAGGCAACATGCAAATTAGCCAGGTTTTAGGGAGGATTAGGCCTAACCTAAAAGGTCTCAAAATTGGAGACAGGGTTGTGATCTTCATCAGCAGCCAGCTGATGACTGAAGTTGGGGCGCAGTTTATATTAACCAAGTGCATTTTAACTGCAAGAAGGTATGTTTTAATAATTTGTTGCAAACTGTTAACAAATTTAAAAGAAGGTTAGTAAAACACGATTTCAAAAATGACAAATAAAAGTGGCTAGAAACTGACAACTTTTAAGTATTTTTTTTTATTGTAGACGGGAAAACTCCTATATGATGCAGAGATTCATATTTTTCCAGTTAATAAAGGAAATTCAGATCCTTGAAATGTACATTTTATATCTAATTTCTTTTTTCCAGAAAAAATTACGTGAGTTTGTAAAAATAAGGTAAAATATTTAAGTTAACATCTTAAAAAAGATATTTTTTATTCATTAATGTATATATTTTGCCCCGAGTTTACAAAAAAAAGATGGGATCAAATGGGTTGTAAAGTGCATGTGTGAATCACTGGTTGTGCTGTAGCGCCCCCAGCGGTCAGTGGTGACGGTGTTTTCACGTAGGGCGTGAATGCGCGGCCCCTCCCCCTCTACAGCCGATCTGGAAAAGAAAAAAAAAACTTTTTTGTACCGAAGGAATCAACAGCCGCCATCTTGTCGTGGCTCGGAATTAGGATTTCGGTCCAACACTGGGTTTTACGTAGAAATCGAGCATCCTTCCCGTGATATGACAGCGGCCTTCTGCCGAAAACGAAATCGTAATATCGCTTCGGAGACATTTTGTGCGAAAAAACGGGAATTGGATTGGTGGTCGTCGGGCAGAAAAGCTCCGTATATCTGATTTCCCCTTCAGAGTGCGGTGATTCAGCCCCTGTCGCCGTTCGGGAGCAGTATTGTTTACCGTGGGCAAGCGGTGAGCAGATCGTGACTTTCGAAGAGATTTGCAAAAATACGGCATTTTTATGCAATTGTGCATTTTTGTGGAGCTTCGCGCGATTTTTGCATGAAGAAATTTGACGTCACGCAAAATGGGTACTTTGAACATCTAGAAATTACGACTTTTCTCCCGGAATGCAGCAATCCACCTGATTTAACTGGATCGTCAGTGTGAGGCTCGATTTTTACATGGGGAATATTTTATTTTGGGGTATTTAACGATAATAATGTGGGTGTTGGGTGTTGGATTATCATGGGGTGAATGGCGGTGGCGAAGCGGGGCGCTATTGCATCTCTTTTAAAAGACACTGACTCTCACGGCGAGGAGTAGCTAAACGCTAACAGTTACTTTAGCTGGTAGCAGGCAATTAGCTAGCTATTAGCCAGTTAGCCAACGTTAGCAGGCTGTCAGCTTGCTAACGTGCTAACCGGGAAGGTTTTTGGTGATTGAACAACTTTCTACTAATAAGCTAATCAGAATCATCAACTTAAGCGACCGGCCAGGCAAGATTTCAACTATGGCTGAAAACCTGCTGGACGCCGGACCTCCACTCTCTAAGCGGCCGAAGCTGAATTCACCTGCACTGTCAACGTCTGATGGACAAGGTAAAGGCCTCGACACTGTCGGCACACACAAACCCAAATGTAATGAACATTTGCACTGAAACTTCTCTTTTACTACTTGGCATTAAATCAACCAATGCCCGTGTAGCAACGTTACACGTTATCCAGTCGGTTGGTTGTTCTTTCGGTAGCAGTTAATGTGGTTTTACCGCAGTGTTGTGGTTTCATTCTGAGGTGAGCATTTACTGCACCTACCCTTAATACGCTAATGCCAGTCTTTTGGTACACTCTCCTTAACTTCTGCAGCAAACCTTAACACAATACGATCAGCAGAATAACTAACTTGAGCGTCTAAAATGGTCATGGCTACAATAACTGTAACTTTTGTTATCTTCAGAGGTGTTGCATTAGCTTTGCATTGGTCTACTGTAACGCTTTCGTTAGTAAAGAGAATTTGATGGGTCATAGTTGAAAAATCAAAAGACTAAAATAATAATCATTTCTCGAATCAGGTGCAAAGTGGTATCTTTTGTGGTAGCCTGATACTGCATTAACAGCAGGTACACATGGCGTGATAGACTCACAGAGGTAACCTAGGCCCTAATTAGCTTAAATAATATTGTCTTCAAAATCACAAATCACATACGACTTAATGCCAATGTTTGTACACCTGTAAATTCTAAGTCTGACAATGTTTGCATCCATTTCCATTTATTTCAGGTACGATTTTATGTGTGTGTAATCACCAGTCAGAGAAAACGGTAAATGTTAACATTTAGTAGTGCCCACTTGGTTCAGCTTGTGGCTATAAAACGAAGTGTTAATAGGCAAAAAAACAACAACCCAAAAACCTAATCTCAATGGCCACTCCATCTATCCCTGAGCAAGCCTACATAGCCACACTCAGTCTCGATGGTGCTATTTTCCTTTAACTCACTGAATTCTTGCAGAGAGTGCAGATAGGGGTTATAACGTCACACATCTCAGCAGACGTGTGCACTGCTGAAAATAAACGTGTAGAAATGCAAGATAGAAATCTGTATGTGTGCTCTGAGTATTGGAATCTGAGTGATTAGGAAATGTCTGTCATATTTCTTGTAATTGGAAAGCAAAGATTGGGGATGCAAGTTCCCACTTGGCCCTTAAAAAGTTCATTTGTATTTTAAAACAAGACTAGTGCTTATTTTAAATCAACTTTTTGACTTGTTCTTCCAAACTTTATAGCTGAAATTATAAAGTCATCTGGAGACTTAAAAAAATCCCTAGAGTAACATGTCTTTTTTCTTTCGCCTGGTAGATTGTCCCTGCTTGTTTTTGTTGAGGTGGTTTGTGAGCCCTCAGTGAAAACCTGAGTTATTGCAGCACTCTTAACTCATCTGCTGTACTGTGTGGCAAAAGTGGAGTAGCTGAACTGCATTTCTGCAGCGCTCGCTGTTTCTGTGATGGGAAAATGCTGCTCCTGGTATGAAGATACAAAAATGAGTTGATTTCATATTTTCACCATAATTGGAAAGTAATGTATGCTTTACCTGCAGAAGCACCCCCAATTAGAGTTAAGCTACGGCTCAGCAATTAACCAAGTATAATTTCAATTCCAGTTTTTGTATTTCAGTGAAAACAAAGTGTTAGGGATAAAACTAATTTTGACTGCAAAGCTCTCTCTCTTATCTTTCTCCTGTGTGCTGTACATCAAGCACAGACCTTTCATTTATAGTGCATATTTTTGCTGTTTGGTTCACTTCACGCCACAGTGACATTTTAGCTGGAGTCCAGCGTTAACCAGATCTCTCTAGAGTAGTTAAAAATCTCATTGTTTCCATTGGTGAACTTGTTGAATGATCATTAGCAGTTACTTTTGTCACTGTATCACTCAAGGTCCTTCATCTGGTCTGTTTTCTGTGCAACAATTGCACTTCCAAACATCCCCTGGGGATTTTCCACAAATTTACAGGCTTTACAGTCAAAAATACCCATTAGTCTGGACCTAAAATGTATTATCAGACTCCCATGTGTCCTTTCTGCTCCCTTTACCCACTGTTTTGATTTTATTTATTTTTTTAAATTTTAAACATATGAAAGGCTTCTGTGAAAATACACTGCATCCAAAATCTTTTTGATGTGGGTAGAAACTCTGGCTTACTGTATTAATCAAAGTCATCTTTATTATGATTTTTGCTGTAATCGAGGCACATTAGGTTCCGATGTAAAAAGTCCTATTTGTTTAGCTGGTGTCTTGTATGTTTGCTTTTTAACCAAGAACTGAAACTTTAGAGCCCAGAAAAGAAACATTAAACTAATGTGTTTTTCAACTGTATCGTTTACAGCGTGTGGCACATTAACGTCTTGAAAACAAAAGAAAGCTGTTTTTAGTGTAGATGCTATTAAGGGTAGCTGTTGGCCCTCTGTTAGTGAAGTGCTGCTGTTAAGCCTTGAGCGGAGCATTTTTGTTTTGACCACCTTTAGCGTTTTCGAGACCAGACTTGACTTGCAAGGAGCAAGTTTAACTGTCAATCTATGTGATTGATAAGTTGCTAACTAATGGGCATGTCCTGGATAATCCTTCTTTCTGACTCTTAGAGTGACCATAATTTACACAATGAAGTGACTGAGCCCTTAAAATGATCACTAATGTATGTTCACTGGGAAAGAAAGCCATGGGATTTCCTTTTTCTCTGGACGTCTTTTGCAAGTTTGGGGTGTCCCTGCTAACCATTAAAAAGAATCAAGGCACTTTTGTGTTGGCTTTACTCTCACGGTTGCTCTTTTTTCCGGCTGTGGATTAGGGAAACGAGACCTAGGACAGCAATGTTTAAAGTTGGGACATGTGTGACTACAGATGTTGAAATGTGGTTACTACTGCTAGTTGGCTCCAGAAATATTAGCTGGGTTAAATGCCGTCTAGCCATTGAGTAGTGCTGCACATTTCTGCTGCTAACACAAGTAACAATAATCACAGTAGTTTAGAACCATATACAGTGCAGAATAGGTTCAATATAACGATATATATCAGATGACAATATGAAAACGCCTATCATTTCATATTACGCTATCGTTTGTTTCGTGGTGTTGCAAAATAAACTGTTTTCGGCAATATTTTTTTCATCGTTTTGATGGTCACTGTAGAAATTCTTAAAGTTCTCTCTTTTTTTCTTCTATTTAATATAACCACACTACGGACGGACAAGCGACTGTTTTTATGCATTGCCGTTAGCAACAACGACGGTAAAACCATCGCGTGTCTCCACCGTCCGCTTGTTTATTTTCCACAAACCTTTCACAATAAAGCTGAAGATCCTGTTGAGATTTTTCAAAATAAACTGAATCACGTGATCACGTGAATACGTGATACGTGAATCACGTATGCAGAGTGTTTACGGACGAGAAGCTAAAAAGAGCCGTCAGGTGCTTAAAAAAAATAAACCTTAGAACAGGCTTTTCCCCGCAGCACACTGTGTAATAAATACTCCCAAAGAAAATTGCGGCTGGTTCAACTTCATGCACTTCATGCAAGTCGAGTTGCCCGAAATTCACAGAATTTACAGAAAATGTAAAATTTTTGTGATATGTATCGTTGTTGGGATGATAAATGTTTTATATCGACATATGAGATTTTGGTCATATCGCACAGCCCTAGTGCAAAAGATATTTTAAATTTCCTATGATAGGGATTTGTTCAAAGCGGAAATACTCATTGAGCAACAAAAGTATGTTTACTTTTGATTCTACATTTGTTTACACTGTCATTAAAGGCATTACATATATAAACTGCCAGAAAAGGTGTATGGCTTACTAAATTTGTGGTATTTATTATTTGCTGACTTTAAGCCCAGCCTCACAGTCTGCATGTAGCCAGAAAAAATAGTTTTCCTGTGTCTGTCATTTGCACATGTGCCTCATTGTGTTTGATTTTGTCAAGTCTTCAAGAAGACCTTTCAGGAACAATGGCAGTCACAACATCAGTGATTATAAATTACAAGAGCTATCACACATGACAGAGCCACCACATGTCTGTAATCCATCAATAAACCTGCCACACCCCCTCTTTATACTTTTTGCCAGTTGCAGTTGGGACTCAATGGACCCCCATGGGACAGCGCAGGGCAGCAGTAACATCAGCTGTAAATTACTGCAGATAAAGAGCTGGCTTTCCCTCTTTGATGACAGTCATGCCTGGAGCTTTATATGCAGCACCCATCTGCCCTAACATTTGGCCTTTCCTTTTTCCCTTTTCCTAACATATAGCCTGGCTTCTTGTATGAGAAAAATAGCCAAATTTTAAAACGAAATGAAAGCATTAACATACGTTGTTGTTCTCTTTGTGATGTCTGTATGCGTGAGCAGTCCTATTTAAACCTTTGCAG
The DNA here is from genome assembly GCF_000239375.1 of Pundamilia nyererei. NCBI lineage: Eukaryota > Metazoa > Chordata > Actinopteri > Cichliformes > Cichlidae > Pundamilia > Pundamilia nyererei. The sequence goes on along the minus strand of NW_005187535.1, from coordinate 893,376 downwards.
CAATGGGAATTGAGAACCAGTTCCAGCTGAGATCGGATTCCAAATTGTTCACTTAATTGCAATTATATGACGCCAAGAGTGTGTGAGTGTGTGTGTGTGTGTGTGTGTGTGTGTGTGTGTGTTTAATCACCGCTGGCATGTTTTCTGTCAGACAGTGTAAAATTATGTCACAGTTATGGTGATGAGGCTTTTCCACACCTAAGATGAATGGTAGTAGTCTTTTTTTTTTTTTTTTTTTTTCTCTCTCTCTCATGCAAAAAACTGGCTTTGATGAAAAGTCCAGCCTATAAGCAGAATTAGTAATGGTATTTGTATTGGCATTATCCACACCCTCAATAACGGCAGCTGGTAAAGAAACAAGACCAGAGTATCGCATGGTATGATTTAGTTTTGTTTCACAGCAGATAACAGGTCAGAAAGACAATTGAGTTAAAAATGGTTTTAATAAAGAAAAACATTTTTGCAGTTCAGTGAGAGGTAGAACATTACGAGTAGTCAAGTTTTTTGTGCACTTGGGGAGTTGTTTTTTGTGTTGGTTTTTTTTGTGTTTTTTGTGTTTTTTTTTTTTTTCTCAAATTGGTGGGGCAGAACAAACACGAGCCCCTGTCATTCTATTAAGGCCATCTGTTATCCTCCTCTTCTACCCCTTTTATTCACAAAAAAATGTGGTTTTGCATGCACTTTATGTGATCTAACCTTTTGACTATTTTTAATGAAAGAGCAGGTTTTTTATTTTTTTTTTATTTTATTTTTTTAATTTCATTGTTTAAGATTCATAGTCACCATGTTTGAATTTTTTAACTGTGCCCTGTGGATTCTCTCACATTCTCTCTATAAATATGTAGGTAGGTTGGGCCTCAGGATATCTGTGTCTGTCTTAGGTTAGAAAACCTGAAACCTGCGCTGAAACCTAAGAAAAATTAGTATTTGGTACTCGTTTGCGTCTTAGTTCTGTTTCAGTTGTCAGTCAAAGATTTGTCAGGGACCTCCCAACCCCCAGACGTCCAGTTTCTTGCTCACTCCTGCACAAATGGCTCTTCTAATATCTAAAAGGACAGGCGGTAAGCTTGCAATGCAGCCACTGATTGAGGCATTTATGCCTGTGCCTTGGGGCAACCAGAGAAATCATGAGAGAAAGATGGCGAGGATCAGCAAAATGGTTAAAGGCAGATGAAGGGAGTTATTACCACCAACCTACTGCTTTTAGCTGACTTAATAAGCATAAAAAAAAATGGGCGACATGGTATTTTAAACGCCACTCATTTCTCATGTCTGTGCTTGTATTTAAGCTTAAACAGACCATTTGACTGTTCTATTTTTGCTCATTATACTTGGAACAACTTTAGCTTCATGAGGTAGAGAAGAGTTAGACTGAAGCTCAGTATGTGTTTTGTGTTTGCAGAAAACCTAGAAAACTAAACTAAATCCCCAAGAGGAAGTAGGAGTACTTGAGGAGCTCCACATGACTATAATTTTACCAATGGATGATGTTTCGGGTTGTATTTTCTTAAGAAAAACAAAATCCACAAAGTTTAAAGGTGAACAATACCATCTCTTCCTGCTGATTCAAGCAAGCCAAACTAAAGCATGTAGCTGTGTTAATGCAATGAGGAACACAAACAGTACAGATCACTGGATCATATTGCAACCACAAACGAAATAATGAGAATGCATTTCTAAACTGGGTGCAGACTTCAAAAACTTGGTTTCCCCTGTTGTCATCAAATCTCCCCCAAAGCAACCCGCCTAGAGGAAACAAACCTGTGGGTCAGATGTCATGTATCCAGTTGCAGATTCCATGCAGGTGTAAATGGATCTTAACTGCTGTTGCTAAATTAGTCTGTTAAAAAAAAAAGAGAGAGAAAAAAAAAAGGGGTCTGTTCACCATAGATGAGATGATGGTATTTGTTAAAATGGGGAGGGAAGAGAAGTCTTCCTGTTACAGATCCACATTCACTCCCTACAAGAGACAAAGCTGAGTGTGCTTTAGATAGAAGTTCAGCATTGACCAATCATCACCTGCCGCTCTATATTGAAAAGCCAAAAAATAAAATGATATATTTCAGAGTTTTTCTGGCACCATTTGGCAAGGGAAGCAACATTAAAAGTCTGGTTGACTAGTTGCATGCACACTTATTGCTACTGCCTCTTGGGATAACTTGCTATCTAGTTAATGCATTTGATTTAATAAAATGAAGTGTCATTATTACTCTTAAAATCGTCTTGGCTGTACTCTGCTGTTTTTTACTTTTCTCAGTATGTTTGTGCTTGCCTTCAATGTAGAACTGGTGATTTCAGCTACCAGCACATTTTCATACAAAGGAGGAAAGACACGTCAGATTTTGCTTTAAATGACAATTCTGATATGGCTGAGTACTAGTGGTGCAACGGATCAAAAATCTCACGGTTCGGATCGGATCACGGTTTTAACTCACGGATCGGACCAATTTTCGGATCAGCAAAAAAGACAAAATTTTAACATTTACTTATTAACTTTTTAAGTATTTTTTGCCTATTAAAAACATTCAACTCAAGACTCATTCCACGCAATTATATAAAAACAAATTAAGGTGCAATATAGGGCAGTACAGGGCTTTATATCTACCACTCCGCTGTGATATAATGAGCGGTCACGGTCACGTAGCTTTCCGTTGACCTGGAGGTCCACCCGTTTTTAGTTGAGCAACAAAAGATGCGTAGGACAGTTCAGCCATAACTTTAAACTTTTCCTGCTCATGCATGCCTGGGTACGATCTTGTCACTGAAGTGGACGCGCAACGGGATATCATAGCGTGGCTCAAGCACGTTCATCATAGTTTAAACCCCTTGTTTTGCACAACGGAATATGGCCTCCCGTCTGCAGCTAAACACCCCAGTAGCTTTTGAAATAGCTTTAGCCCGGTCGGATTGGGCAACAAAGGGCTGCTTAAATGCCGTAAACTCCTCTGCTCCTCCACTTGGACCGCTAGCACTGGCCATAACTATCGCTTGACAAACTGACCACGCGCACCATACATATACTTTTTTCCCCTTCTTTTTCAAATCTTTGGATCACGTGCGTGCCGAACCGTGGAGTGGGATTGGTTCGGATTACGGATCAACCGTGATCTGTTGCACCACTACTGAGTACTAAATTCAGCAAACAGTTATTTTCATATTTTCTGTTTTTGATTTGGCACAGGCTCGCAAGGTGGACTGTAAACAAAGTTATTGCAGTTTAACTATTGTCTGTAATAGAAGTAGTCTTGTTGGATTTAAAAATGTTTTAAACTGAAGGTCTGTAACTTTTCTTGACTATTTTTTTTTTTTGAGTGTCTCTGGGTACAATCAGTATTTATTTACTCAGTGAAGTAATTTTCCTCTGCTGTTCTTTCCAACTGTTGCAATGGCATACTTTCTTGGAGGATTTATTACTGCAGAAAGGAAACCTAAAATAAGAGTCCCTTTCCACTATTAAGTGGATTTGTTTTGCTATCCACCATATTATATTGAGCAACAATTAAAAGAATGCCAGCAGCAATGTTGCACCTGTCCCTCTGAGAGCAGACGCACATGGCTTTAGGGCAAGATGACAGAAATCTCCAGGCGGAATCACTGCTGGGGCTGCTTTTGTAGATATTTATAGCCATCACCTCAAGACAGTGGCCAAAGGGGGGCGGGGGAGAGAGTGATAAAGTCAGCTATGGGAGGGTGTAAAGGAGCTTTATGAACGACTACGTGAAAAGTTGACACACTGATTTGTGTGTATCCACTTTTGAGTAAATCACACATTGTTTCCCGAGTTACGTGTTTTTGTGTTCATATTTGCACTCATGTAAGTGACCCTTCTTTACCTGTGGATGTTTTTCTTCTGCCTTTGAGACAGTGAAATGATATGGAAAGTGAAATGTAATCGACGTTCCCATGTGAATTTTTCGATGAGAATTCTCCGGATTGTTATCACATCAATTCGCACACTGGTTCAACTTTATGCAGACTCTGTCCAAGGGAGCTTTTATTGTAAGGTCCGATTTAAACTTTCACATTCCTACATACAGCTCCATGGATTATGTCTGAAGAAAACTTCAGGGCTGCAGTGCATATGTTAAAATGGTTAATGCCCACCTTCCCCCCTCCTTTACGGTTGGGGTTCCCCAGACTGCATGTGGCCATACCCAACCAAAACATTGCTTTGCATTTTTGGTATCCAGCCAACACGCTTAAGGGCAAGGTTACGGTGTGTTTAGATTTCCATTTTGAAATGAAAAATGCAATGCTAGGCCTTAGCGTATGTAGTTGAAGTGAATACAGCTGCTTGGAGAGCATCCATGTGCCTGCCTGATAGATGGCATGGGCTGAGAGGAGTGAGAGAGGAAAAGATGGATTGTCCCTTCAGCCTCAAACAAGCTTCCTCCACATGGAGCACCTGCGTGCCTGATGCCAGGGACAGACAGCGAGCTAGCAAGGGAGATCTGCAAGCCTGTGTTTACTCAGGGAAGTGTGTAGGCCAAGTGCCCTCATTAAAATCGGGATCCTGGCTGAATCTCAATGAAGACATCCAGCAGCAGTGCTCAGTCCTGTAGCATTAAGGTCTTGTTCGTCTTATACTGAAAAGTGATTTGCTTAACAGCGCCTTTCATACAGTGACATCTCTTGGCTTCATTACTTTCAGTTGCACAAATTCAGTAAATTTGCGCTTTTGTGGAAGAAATTGTCAGTTGCATACATTCCAGTTATGTCCTCCACTCTTTACAGAAGACCAACAAACCGCTTCACAACATGCTTTTGAAGAAACAAGTTAGCCAAATAAGATTTCAGGTAATATTTCTACTCTCGTCAGGCACGTTATACTGAATAGGCAAGTTAATGTCACTTACAGAGGGGAAATGAAAACGGAGAGCTGCAGTGTTCAAAGCTTGTTTCTTTGGTGATTTTGTGCCGTTAGGTGAACTCGTGATCAAGGCTGTGGAAAGTGATCTTGTTTTAGTTTGTCCAGAGAGTTGATTCTTCTTGGTGATTCAAAGCTGTAAGGCATGCACAGCTCCTGTGCTTTTGTCACCATCTTAATCACTAATTCTCAAACAAATCATGGCTCCCTAGGCTCTCACCATTATGCTCACACCTCTGGATGGTGTGACACAAATATTCCTACGCCACCCAGCAGGAACCCTGAGTGCTGCTGGATTCTCTTGTCACACTGTGTTTGTCAGCCAGTAGCGATGCTTTATCACGCTTTATGCTTATTTTGTCTTGCACTGCAAGGGACAAGGCCACAGTGCAGCAGCATTTAGCATGTTGGCTCATTAATATTTCATAATTAGAATGTTTGTGAACACTTGGACTGAGACCAAGGGTCAACTGAGGAGTAAGAGCCCTTTTTTCTTTTTTCAAACACAGCAGGATTTTTCATGGCTCAGCCTTTGGGTGGTGACTACAGTCCATTAACTAAATGTATTGAATCGGTTATTTGATAAAAATCACGTTTTTTTCCCCCCCTTTCTGATCATTTGATAAGCAAATGCCTCTAATTCTCATAAAAATGAAAACTATAACTGACAAAAATGGTTACAAAGTTTTATTACCATGCTGGTATGGCTGCTCAATCGAATTTTAATCTCGATTACGATCTGGGCTTTCAGCGATCATTAAAAATGACTGAGCCGATTATTAGCCCCTCCCTCGTGCTTTACTCTCGCGCTGCTCCGTGTGGCAAATCGAGCGCACCTCTCTGCATGTCGAACACGTGTCACAACAATTAAGAGCAGCGGTCCCCAACCCCGGTTTATGCCCGACAATATTTTCATGGACCGGCCTTTAAGGTGTCGCGGATAAATACAACAAAATAAACCTAGTACCGGTACCGGAAAATTTTTTTTATTCATAACACACGTGAAAAGACCAAAGAAAACAGAGTTAACGATAAAAACGATAACAAAATAACGCTGAAAACCGATAAAAACCCTGAAAACTACATTTCACACCTGAGCCTCAACTCTCGCGGCCCGGTACCAAACGACTCACGTACCGGTCCGAGGCCCGGGGGTTTGGGGGCCTACTGATTAAGAGGACCCGAGGGAAGCTTGGAAAGCTAAGCAGAAGTTATCTGGAGAGGAGAGTGACTTTATGGGTTCGCGGAGTCGGACGTGGATCAAGTAGACATAGTGTGTAAACTTTGCTACAGTGTCGTAGCTGTACCACAGAGCAACACTGCAAAGTTCACTAAACATAGATGTTTACATTTTCATTTATTTTTTATATTGCAAACATTTGCACTTTTAGCAGTATTTGCACACTATTTTATATTATTTTTTGACAATCTTTAAAGTCATTATTCAATACATTGTTATTGTTAAATAAATGTCGTCAAATAATCGAGATCTCAATTTCAGTGAAAATAATCGTGATTATCATTTTTGCCATAATCGAGCAGCCCTACATGCTGGCTGTTTTTCTGCTGTGGTTGGAATGTTTATGGTGGGGACTCAAAACTGTTAAAAGGTAGAAAAAAATTTTCCCAGTGTCATGTGTTGCATTGTAGAATAAGTTGCTAGCAGTAGATAAGAAGATCTAGATGCTCTGGTACTCAGTGATTTGAGTACAGGCTTATTTGAAGCAGAGGAGAATGAATGCTTGGCACTGAGTCACATGGTTGTATAAAACATTTTGTGACATTTTGCTTCTCTATCCCTTCTCATAGATCTTGGGTCACTCTCCTGGGACGATTTGGAGAATGACCTTCCAGATGAGTTGATCCCCAATGGAGGTGATATTAGCCTGATGGGCGGGATGCCTTCAAATGGTGGAGCAGCACCTGGAGCTGGCGGACCAGGAGGCACTCAGTCAGGACTTGGCGGTGGCAGTGCCTCTGCCGTCCCAGATGCAGCGGCCAAGCACAAGCAGCTCTCAGAGCTGCTTCGGGCTGGTACTACTTCTAATATAGGCACAGCTAGCTCTCAGCCAGGCAGCATGGGGCCACAGTTAGGAGCACCACTGGGTAAGAGCCCTCTTGGCCAGGGCTCCCCCAACAACCACCCGTCCCCTCAGGCCCAAAAAGCAGGAACCCCAACTGGAGTAGCAGGACAGAACAACAACAACAATACTGCAACTATGGGCTTAAACACAACTGGGTTCAGTCAGGCCATGATTAACAACAACCAGGGCCATACTGGACTCCTGAACCAGGGAGGGCAGCCGCAGCCTGGGCAAGTGATGAATGGTGGCCTTGTACCTGGAGCTGGGAGAGGACGTGGGGCAGGGGTAACAGGCATGCAGTACCAGGGACAGACAATGCAGGGAACTGCAACAGGACAAGGAGGATCAGGTAGTGCATTGGCAGAGACGCTCACACAGGGAGGGCAACAGATGGGAGCTCACACTACCCTCAGTACTGCTCAGCAAGCAGGCAACATGAACAAGGTGAGTGACACTTATTTTATTATTTTTGTTTGTTTTATATCAAGTGTTGGCACATGCAAATTGTGAGCCCCAAGTATTTTTTGGCACACACGGGATATTTCTCTGGCACTGATTTTTTTTTTGTTTTGTTTTAAATTGCATTGAAGTATTCATTTTTGATTAAAGAAAAGGTGTGTTGGAACAACTTTAACACTGGACACAAACTAGGTGGTCACTCATTGTATAGGCGAAGTCGAAAAGCTTGTTAATGTGGCATTTTTGCATCTTGTCATTCTGGGTCCAGTTTATGCTGTGAGCCTCTATTAATTGACGCTAACATTTAAGCCAGTAAATTATTTTGTAAAAATTTTAAACTATGCGGAGGCTGGATTTGTTGAGCCATGCACAAATGTTCGCACTTATTTGGGAGTGAAAGCAACATTATTGGAAAGCAACGTCCTTTTATGTGATCACCTGGCACAGCTTTAAAACTGTGCTCATGGAGTAAAAAAATTTTATTTTTATTTATTTTTTAGCACTACAGTGACACAGCAGAAATTAAAACTGCTGTTTGAAGTTTATATTGTAAACAAACAAAGGTTTTGTTTCTCCCTAAATATGACATGTAAAGATCCACCACAAAACTATGTTAAATGTTCTGCTACCTCAGAAAACATCTGTTTTAAAGCATTTTACATGTTTGTGCCTTTCTCTTCAATTTTTTTGGCACATACTTAAGATCTATACTGTTAATTTTCATTAATAACCTTTTGGATAGAAATCACATTTAAAAACTCCTGAAACACCTTTAATTAAATTGAATTGAAATTGCTGGGTTTTTTTTTTTCTTTAATTCCTTTTTTATATGTTTTTGCTAGTTATCAGTTTGACCTGTCAGTGCTAATTAGGGTGATTTTTATTTTTAGAATCTCATTCACAATTTATCTTGTGAAATATGGAGAATTGTTCAACTTTCCTAAAATTTGTGGCAGATCCTAACTGAAAAGGAACTAGCATTAAACGAGGTCTATGAAATTATGTTTTTATTGCATTATATTTCAGTTAATTTTTAATATAAGACATCTTACATTTTCCTTATTGCCCAATCCCATTATAAATGTTGTTTTACTTTGCTTTGTGTAGCAACCTTTCATAAATGGCAAAGTTACAAATCTAGACTCGTGGAATTAACAGCTCGCAGTAGGACAGGGCAATATGGCCAAAAATATTCATAACGATATATATTTGAAAATTTGCGATAACGATATAATTGACTCTAGACAAAATACTTAACAACTCCATAACTTTATTAGTGCAACACCCCCCCATCAATGTATTTTCACTTAAACAAGCAGCTGTTTTTTTATGTGCATTAAAGTTATGTAAAAATTTAACAGTGCAAATGCAAATTCCTTGCTGACAGTTTAACCAAAAGGCATTTCCAGTGGAAATTGGCCGACATATCCTCAGCATAACCATGTATAATATCCACAAAACTTCAAAAGAGCTTATAAACACGGATGATCTGATATCCTCGTGTTGGTGTTGTTCCCAGACCATCATGAAAATGTTGTTCCAGGTTCAACATTGCAAGTGACCAATCACATTGTTGTGACTTTATTCCTTTGCACGCCAAGCCATTCGCCGGTTTTTCCCGAAGTCGCAAAAGTATGACGTCACAACAGCCGTAATGCCCCAGCAATCCATCAAGTGGTGCGCCTTCGTAGCTTACCTAAGTCGTACTAAAACTTTTTTTTTTTTTTTTTTTGTGGAAAGATTTTTGAGCGTCGCGTTCCACATAAAATCGTTTCGGTAATAACGGCGGCCCGCTTGCATGCTCTAACAAAGTGCTTTGGTGTGCATCTGCCGGACAAAAGCCAAACCAGTTCCACACCACTGAAGTTACATCATGTTTACAAACCAATTCTGATTCATCTGTTTCATTCAACAATCCGCTTTCGCCCTTATTCTCCGTCGCCGCCATGCTTTTTCCACCATGTGTGTATGAAAACAAAGGCACTGCGCATGCGCGTTTTACCCATATTCTATCGTGATATTTCATTTTCTTATCATTGCCTAACATTATACCAGTATTACCGTGAACAGGATGATATGGCCCAGCTCTAGCTCGCAGTTATTCTCAAATTATATAGGACACAGTTTGATTTGCATAGACAGTTATTTTGAAATGCTTTTTGTGCATCTGAAAAAATCACTAGAGCTTAGCTTTATATATAGCTTTTAATTGGCTGTGTAATGAGATGGAGATTCATCTCAAATGACTTTTTACATTCACTATAGCAACACACCAAAGCTTTTGTTATCATTGATTAGGAGCTTAATTGAAGCCCCTCCTCAACACACACTCTGTGTGATGAAGGTAGGCACGAGTGCATCTGTATCTATACACTTCGCAAGTCACGTTTATGGTTCATCTAAACAGTTCTTTCTTCCAGTCCACTTGTTTATAGCACTCAAAAATGCATACTCCACTGTTGGCAGGGAACTGGTACACTGCTGTCAACTGTTCAGTTGTTGTTAAGATTAGTCTAGGGATGCATAATTATGTGTGTGTCTATGGGAGAGTGTCATTTGCGGCTTACACGTACACTTGTCACCAATGTGGTTTTGCAGGAAATCACTAGGAAGCCATCTATTTAACTGGCTGTGTCAAAGCCAAGACACCAAATTTGTTCTTAACCACAGCACACATACACAGAAGCTCCAGTCTTCTGAGAAGAGACTTACTGAGATAGTGAATGTGTGTCGAGTCATTCCCAGCGTCTGTAGACACGATTTAACCACAGAAACAATTAAAAGCTGATGTCGAAGTAACAGTGACGGGGCTGTCAGCATTTACAGAAAAGGGCCTGTTTTTTGTGTGTATGCCTCTGTCAGGGATTTTTCCTGCACAGATTTTGGTGCCTCCCACAGCCAGTTAATGCCAAGAAAAACCAAAAGCGTCTAAATGATAGCAATTGAGACTAATGTAAGCCGGGCGTTGCTTCCAAGCTGTTTTCGAAACTGTTTAGCGTATCCCAGTTTTATAACTAAAGTCATCTGACAGAGTCACTATTCACATGTTAAAAAAAGCCTAGAATGATCTTTGATTTCATAATTTTGTTCTGAATCATTATTTTGCATGAGAATACAGATAAAGCTACATGTTGCTGAAGCTTCCCGTTAGCAGCTACACTGACAGTTTGTAGCCCTCAGGTCAAGAGCTGAGGTTACACAGTTAACTGCTTCATTTGTCAAATGCCAACTTTCTGGAAGGGGAAAACAGGAGCTAAAGTGGAGTGGTGTACACGGAGAGTCCACGGATATTCTGCAGGTTTAAATATAACCCAAAAAGGTGGTGGTTGGTTTTTTTTGTTTTTTTGTTTTGCTCTAGCTGCCCGTCATAATTAAATTATGGGCCAATTCACTTTAAGTCAAACTACAGACCCCTACTTGGTGAAAATTGAAAATTTTTGTTGAAAAGAAAGACTTTTAATTTAAAAAAGAAAGAAAGAAGGAAAACCTTATTTTTACCCCATGACTTACGGGCAAATATGAATCATAGCTCAGCGTGTCTAATCATATAGGGTTTGTGTTTAACCCTTTAAAACCGGTTGGAGAGGGCACACTCCGTTTTGCATAACTATTTTAAAATCTCTGTAGAACTGGAACCATGTAAGCTAGCGCAATAAAAAAAAAAATTCGCATATGAAACCGGAGGAGTTATACTTACAACTTGTGCCATTAGCTTGTCCTAGGTCACAGTTTCCTTCCACATATAGCTTCCCAAAAATTGCATAAAAAGCACTTGCAGGAACAAAAATATAATATTCCAGAAAAATGCTTTGCTGATCCGATCAGCTGTTCGTAACACTTCCTACATTGGAATAGATGTCAGCGCGAACTATCGCGTGTCCGCCATTACCTGCCCGAAACCGGAAGTGACGTCATTTTCGTGGAAAATGTAGTTTTTGGGGTTTTTTTGCCTTCAGGGCCTTATAAGCCTGTACTGGTGTTTTTAAAAGTTATATTTGACTTTTATGCTTTTCTGTATTGTTTCTGGGATGCTTAGAACTCAAATTGCACTGCTGGAAATAATTAATTTTGATGCACATGCTTTTTTTTTTGTTTTGTTTTTTTTTGCAAATTTACATTATAATATTTATATTTGTTTTTCCTGCAGTATATAAAAATTGGCGTATCTCAAAAATAAAACTAGGAAGACACTCAAAATAAATTCCGCATGATTGGAAACTATTTTGTGCAACTTTTTTGTATTTACAGTTTTGAGGGATAAGCCTCTTACATTACTCTAACTAGAAATATATGTTTAAAAAAAACCCCAAACGATTTTCAATTTGTTTTTTGTAGTTTATTGCACTTTTTTTTGCAATTTATGTAGTTACTATGGACTTAATGCATACATATTATTAAAATTTGGGATATACCTGTTGTATTGATGTATAGCAATTTGAAATGCTCCCACAAATGGCACTACAGCATGTAAAAATATAAAGATAATCTCTGGCGGACTTGGTTCTATGGTAGGTCTTAAAGGGTTAATCTATTTACTTATAGTATTTGCTTATTAACAACTAAATGTATAGTTTTCATTCAAATAACACAACACAACACAGACTCATGGTGGGCTGATTGCATTTATGGCCATGCGTAGTCACCCACTCGAGGCCCGTTCTGAGCCAGGAGAAACCTTGTCCGTGTGCATGTTTTAGGCTCAGCTGGTCCTCTGTGATTATCATGTCACCAACTGCTCTGAAGGAGAAAACCACCAGACCCATTCTTTGTATGCAGCTTCCTCTATTGTCCTTTAATCGCAGGTTGTAAATCTCTTTCTGGGCATTTGTGTTGGTGAGAAGCTCCTTACCGCCACATGCTCCTTTTGTTACTGTATACGCATGAGCACTCGCCCAGCCTTCTCCAGCTTATTGGGTGGCTGCTTACCATTTCAGTGATGCAAAGAAAGACAGGTATTGTAAACCACTTAATAAGTTGAAATGACAGAGGCGGAGTACACTTGGGATGAAGGAGGGAGGCTAGCTCAGCTGAACAGTCTCGCCTGGCAGCAACGTGGTGAGATGATAGTTGGCAACTGTCCTGCCTGTCGATGTGTGGAGTGTGTCAGAGAGCGGGGGACTGAATGGAGAGAGTGAAACGAAGGGGGTGGGTGTGGGTGTGGGTGTGTGTCCGTCTGCTCAGCTGTGTTGAAAGCCTGCCAGTGTCTGGTCGTCTCAGCTGGGTCTTTTTTATCTGGTCTATTGGAGCGGTGTCAACAGCCTGAGGGGGATACAGCCTGGCCTGGCATGGCAGAGTCTGGTCTGGTCTCCCAGCAGCTCTCTGGATGAGAGAGCAGCAGCAAGTTAATCAGTGTATAATGCAAGGCACTAACAAGGATTTTATTCCCTCCAGCGGCACACATCTTAATGTATGCACTCAGACTTGTTGAGCGTGAGCGCTATTTTGGTTTGGATGTAGTTGGATAAACCCTTCAGTCAAACTTTGAAACTTACGACAGTCATGGCTGCTGTGCTGATTTGGTTTGTTGTGCTCTCTGTTTTAGGCTCTGCTGACAGCTGTTTGGTTTATCTAGCCCATTCAAGTAGATTAAGTTGTGAATGCACTAGAGCTCCAACGATTCGAGTAATCCAAAAATAAAAAATTCTCGACAAACATTCTTTGCTTCGATGCTTCGTTTAACACGTGGCTCTGTGTTATTTCACACACATTTGCGACTGAAAACAGACCTGCAATAGAAATGTATTTATGACAACATTAAGCCCACACAGCCCCCAATTTTAAACAAAAACCAATAACACAACAGCAACAGTGATGATGACACTGGCACAGTTTAATGTGGAACTGTTTACACACCGCGAAGATGTACTCACCATTAAAACATTTAATGTGAGGGGGGGCATGTGGTGTACTAGACCAGATTAATTTAAAAGCTTTGGGAACATTTTTCAGATTAAAAGTGAAGTAATCAAAGATATTGTGTTCATTAAATTGTAATAATATGTAAAAACATAAAAATAAAAGTATGTTTCACAAGCCAATAAAAATGGACATGGACCAGTAAACCTCTGGACGCTGAATTATTATTAATATTAATTAACATCTAAACCATTATGCATCTGTTTTCAGCTGCACAGAAACTTTGCGTCAGAGCGCTGGACAAACTTCAGAATGCTGATGTGCTCGCTTTTCTTCATTGCAGCCACCACATTCTCCTTTGAAGGCTTATAGACGCAAACTCACTTTTCGCTTGACTTCTTCACACTTGGACACACATGCACAACAACCCATAAACATGGACACACAACAAATCTGCCTCATCCAGGATATAAAACTCTGCCAGAGAGAACTTGAGTGTTTATATATTTTTGCATTCAAGACAATGTTTTCTTTAAAAAATAAAATTTAATATGGCATGTAAATACAATCAAAGGGTTTTTTGTTGGGTTTTTTTTTGTTTTTTTTGACAGATGTTATATGCAGTTAAACTTACAACATTGCAATTTCTAATATGGAAACCACTTTATGTCTTATCCAATTACTCGATTAATCGGACGACTAATCAATAGATTATTCGATTACTAAAATAATTGATAGCTGCAGCCCACAATTAGACCAGTAGTTGTTTGAACTTTGCTGCCTGCTTCATTGTGCACCAGAAGAACATGTTTACTAAATCCCTTATTTGTATTTTATAACTATACAATGATGGTTGCAGTTGATTTGATTCCAAACTTTTGTGCCCATTGAAGTTGCTTAATGTCATTAACATTTCGGTTGCTGTAACCAGAATGTTTTCCTGTTTGGATGTCTTTTAAGATGTTACACAGACAGTAAATGGCAGCAACTCTGTCTCTGTGATGGGAAGTTGTAAACAAGGAATGTGAGACAATCTTAAAAACCACAGAGCAATCTCTGGAGCGTAAAATAATGGCAGTATGGAAGTGTCAAAAACTGCAGTTTCTCTTGTAACCATTTGCGACTGGCTCCAAAAGCAAGGTATCCCCCTTAGACTCCTACGTTAAAATGCACAATATTACAGCATTAAAAAAGTGTATTTACAGTCTGGTACAAGCTAAGTTTTGGCATCTATGAAGGATTTTCTTCCTCCTAACGGCTCTGAGTCAGCTGAACTTTTTGTACAATTCAAATGCTTAGATAGTGGAGTTGGCTGCATTGTTGGATGGTTGTCCCAAATAGGAAGCTGGTGCTATCACTAGCGCTTGGAGAATTTTTAATGGTTCATCTGATTAAAGTTATGGCTTGTTGTATGATATATGGTACATTTAGGCTTGAAAAACAAATATGCCGTATCACATCAAAAGTTGAGACTGTAGAGTCCAAAACCAATAGGTGGCGTCAGAGCGGCAGTGTCCATCTTTTATACTGTCTGTGCTTAAAAACCTGTGCAAACTTGGAAGAGGAATGACTGTTTGCGGAGTTAAAGTAGCACGTAACCACCTTCTCCAAGGGTGTGTGGATGTTAACCTGCAGGTGAAATATGTTGGCATTAACACAAGCTGCTTTTAGTTGTTGAGGGAAATTAGTTGACAGGAACACCTCCAGTTTAAATAACAGGTGCACAACCTCCACCCACATATGTGATAAGAGTCGCATATGTAAGACTGCGAAACTGGGTCATAATCTCTTAAGATAAATTGTGTTCCTGACAATTTGTGCAGATTTGTTATTATACAAGCTTTTCTTAATAAAACTTAGTAACAATTTCTCCTACAACCCAAAAGGATCTTGAGAACACAATTTATGATTAACTACCTGTTGAAATGGCTAATTAAAGAAAAAAGCCAGAGTAGAAGAGCATTTTTCTGGTGACTCATGTTAATTGCTGCATTGTTAGTAAAGTTTTCAGTTGTGCCATGTCTACTAACTAGCTTAAGTAAAGAAGGGAGCAGGAGGAAAAATGACTCTGTAGTCAAGAAGTCTTTCCTGGCAATAGCTTGTGTCATGCTGAGTTGACAGGATGCCAGAGCATCACTGTGCTGCTTAGAACAGGACCAGGCACAATTATCCTGGCACAGCTACGCAAGTGCTTGTCTTGGCAGAGGGGGTCTTGTAATGACAAATTGGCATTGAAATTGAGGCAGAACCTTTTTTTTGGCATGTTAAGGCTGTAAATGAGGAACTAACATAATCCCTCAGGTAAACATTTAACCACATTAAATCAAATGTTTTAAACTTGTGAATGCTTTAATCAATCTGAGTCTGTTCCTTCAGGATTCTGGACTATAAGCAGTTTTGTTTTGGGGTCGTCCCCCCCCCAGCTAACAACACTGCTCAATTACTGTGCTGACTTATTGGTCATTTGTCCGTATTTTCAGATGGGCCTGGGTAGTAATGGTCCGTTCGGGGCGCAGTCCTATGGTCAGGGAGCTACAGGACCTGGCCAGCAGCTAAACCCTCAGCAGCAGCTCCAGAACAAGTCTGCCCTTGCCAACAGCCTGCCACCCTTCCCTAATGAGCTCAAAGGAGCTGCTGTTACTAGCGTGCCAAACATGGTCAGTACTTTTTAGACATATTCAGATATTACTGTACACAAAACATTTATTTTTCTTGTTTTTCTTTATAAATACCATTTACAAATAAATGATCTCCTTTTTGGCACCATTTCTGAGTCACACTGTTGAATTGCTGATAACTTATCACAACTTTGACATTTATCTGCCTGTTTCGTCCGTGCAGCAGCTCCAGCAGCAGCCGCCTCAGCAGCAGGCAGCGATGCTCCCGCTGGCCGGCGGCGGAGGTGTGGCAGTGCCTTCGGCAGGCCCCACAGCCGACCCTGAGAAGCGCAAGCTGATCCAGCAGCAGCTGGTCCTGCTGCTCCACGCACATAAATGCCAGCGACGAGAACAGGCTAATGGGGAAGTGAGGGCCTGCGCCCTGCCTCACTGCCGCACTATGAAGAACGTCCTTAATCACATGACGCACTGCCAGGCTGGCAAATCCTGCCAGGGTGAGTAGAAGCATTTGAAATGAAGTGAAGGAAATGAACGATAATTTCCAGATGGACAGTTCATGGAAGTCGACCCCTTTTTACACTGATTGAGACATTAAAGGGTCAGAACACAAATAGCTTAGCTCTTAGTAAACACCCGCAGCTTTTTTTTCAAGCTGCTTTTAACAAAAAATAGTTTTATTTTATTTGTTTATTTTGCATTTTTTAAGGCCTCTACTGCCCTTAACAACAAAAAACATGGTCTATTTTATCTATAACTGTGTCTATTTAGTATTAACTTGTTTTTACCCCTCCTACCCATAAGAGTAGTAAAACAAATGACAAAACAACATACAAGCTAGAAATTAAAACATCATAACATCACTTTTTTAAGCCACAGGAATTTGAGCTACATAGACTGGACTTTCCCTAGGGAAAGAATCTGCACTGGGTGAGATTTCTTTGCTAAGATCCAATATTGGTAACTGAATCTAAGGTTTATTTAATTCCGGTTGCATTGTATTGACAGCTGAATTTGCAGATTCAGTTGCTGTGTTACCATTTCTGAAGGAAAAATAGTTTCTTGAATAGATTGGACAGATCACCGTGCTTTCTCTTATCCTTATCAGGGTCGCAGGGAGGGCTGAAGCCTATTCCAGCTGTCATAGGGCGAGAGACAGGGTACAGCCTGGGCGGGTCGCCAATTTGTCACAGGGCTAACGCATAGAGACAGATGATTCACACTCAAATTCACACATATGGGCAATTTAGAATCATTAATTAACCTAACCTCACAAATTGCATGTCTTTGGACTGTGGGAGGAAGCCAGAGTACCCGGGGAGAACACACAAACATAGTGATAATTCTACTTATTTTACACACAAACCTGATCAGTAACTGCCTCAAGAAGAAAACTGCTGACATTTGAGCATGCATTTGGATAACGTTTTTTTTAGCAGCAGCTTTCTTTTCATTTATTCTCGTATTGTGGCCATCTGTGTTGCTATTTTTGGTAGAAGTATGCCTTTCTGTCATCATCCTGAAACAGCGATTAGATTCATGGAGTAAATTTAAAATTGGATTTCATTCACAAACATTTTCAGATGTATAAATCTCCATGTAGGAGCCCCTTTGGTAGGAACTGCTTCTTTGAACATCCTTCTTGGCCAAGTTTCCACAAGCTCTGTGCACCTTGATCTTGGCAGTTAAACTAAGAACACTCACAGAATTGTCCCAAAGCTACTCCAGCTGCATCTTGGCAGTATGCTTTGGGTTATTGTTGTGCTGAAAGGTGAATGGAACAGTAGAAGTGGGTTTTTGGTTACCAAAGCCGTTCTTGTTTTGTCCAAATTTAGAAATTCAGAAATTCCTGCCTTCATGCATCTCATGGTTTCTGAAGCTAGTCTTCTTCTAGAGACACCCAAAGGTTTTATGGTTCATGCCTCTCCATCATTTTTAAAGAGAGACACTGAACTTGATGTTTTGATTTTTGTCCTCTCTATTTGTTGGATCCATCCATCCATCCATTCGCTTCCGCTTATCCTTTTCAGGGTCGCGGGGGGCGCTGGAGCCTATCCCAGCTGTCATAGAGCGAGAGGCGGGGTACACCCTGGACAGGTCGCCAGTCTGTCGCAGGGCCAACACACAGGGACAGACAACCATTCGCGCTAATATTCACTCGCACATTCACACCTAGTGACAATTTGGAATATCCAATTAACCTATCCCCACAAGGCAGCACGGTGGCATGGTGGTTAGCACTGTTGCAGCACAGCAAGAAGGTCCTGAGTTCAATTCCAACATCAGGCCGGGGTCTTTCTGTGTGGAGTTTGCATGTTCTCCCCGTGTTTGCGTGGGTTCCCTCCGGGTACTCCGGCTTCCTCCCACTGTCCAAAGACATGCAGCTTGTGGGGTTATTTGTTGGATCATGAACATAAAATTGAGCTTCTCAACCCTGTCCCCCTTTGCCTCAGGTACTTTAGAATTTAAAAAATTCTACAATCGCCTACAGGTTAGGTTTTTTTCCTCTTTGTTCTGTATATGTTTGAAATGTATATTTTGTGATTAGGTTATTTGAGGTAAACTAATGGACATGTCAGCTTTATCAATTTAGCAAATTTGCAACACAGGGGAACAAACAGTAACAACATCTCCTAACTCAATATATCTTCATAAGTATTTTCATACATCTCTATTGTGTGGTTTGTTTGTTTTTTGTTATTCATAGATGATATATTAGTTTTTAAGTCCAATTTATGTCCATTTTTATCATATGCAAGTTTGATTGTTGCTGCAGGTCTATTTATCTTAACCAGACTTTGCATAAGGGAAACTCCCACACGTATCGTTGTTTGTGACCAAGTCTGCTCCTGCTCCTTCCAAAAGTTGATTTCACTCTGTTGGTGAATTTTTCCTTGTTTGTTTCTGTCTGCTCCTTTCTGTGTCGGCCCCAGCATTCCTACCATGAAAAATTCCCCCAAAGCTACTCTCATTTAAATTTGGCTCTGTGCCCTTTGCACAGCTTTTGGGCTTGAATGCTCAAGTTCAGTTGCAAGCCAAACACTCAAGGGGCCAAGGTGTGTTAAGTGTAAAGGAGTCTGTGTCTGCTCTCTCCATACCAGCTCATTTCCTTTTGGTTTGGATCCTTGCCTCTCAGCACCACTGAAATAACTGTGTAGTGAGATTTTGTTCCCCGACACACAGTTATCACTAACGTTATAGATTTATCTGAAGTCTGTTGGCTCCATTTATTTTCGAGTGAGAAACCCCAGAGTCTATAGTGTGAGCAGTTCGAGTCGTGCTTGGATTGGCAGTGGACTTAAATATGAGAGCCTTTCTTTGCATACTGAATTTATAAAAAGATACCAGTATGATAGCAGTACTTTGAGTCTTCGCCAGCTCTTTTGGCTTTCTTACAAAAATAATAAAACATAATTACGTTAATTTCTGCCTAGCCCTTGAATCCATGTAGCAGTTTAATGTGGACCAGCATTTACTTAGTGCCAAGGAGCAAGCAAGTGCCAGGTTGTGATTTCTTGTCAGATTAGCTCCTACTACATTAGCCTGGCCAGAGATGAAATGAAGTACCCCGGTTTGTTCAGTTTCCCATTAGCAAATGCAGTGTAGGTCCCCTCTCCACTAGGCTCAACCAGCAGCCTTTCAAGAGGGAAAATTACTGCAGTGGGCTGAAATGGTGAGCTAACTTCTTGGACTGTTCTCGAGTGTCTCTCATTTACTGTGTCAGTATGTTGTGATTTTCTTCTTTTTTCTCAGAGGACAAGTAAACAAGAGTGTAAACAAGTTTTTGTGTGTTAGTGTTCTGTGTAGAATTTTCTTATGACCAGTTGTTATGCAATTTGAGGAAGAAAAAAAACTTTCCCAAAAGAGGCAAGCTTGAGGTTAGATGTGCAATTAGCCAGTACATTACAGAACCCAGTAACAACTGTGAATCATATGTTAAATCAATGATCCATCAAGAACGTCCGGTCTGAATTGTTCAACCTGGGTCTTTTGAAGTGATGTAATCTACCACAAGTGCCTTGTCTGTGATAGATGTTATTCAGATGAAGTAAAAACTGCAGCTGGGGATTCTTGGTAAACATAAAAAAGGAGGAGGAAAGAAGCGATGTTGGTTACAGGTTGACTAGTGTGGAATAAAATGAAATTTAATTTAATGTCGTCTTACTGGAATAAATGCAACAACCATAATGAGTTCAAGTTAGTCAGGTTGGATGTGACCAAATATGACAGATGGTATCACAGTTTTCAACCTTGTTCCTCTCTCGTCTTCTCTTCTTGCAGTGGCTCACTGTGCGTCGTCCAGACAGATCATCTCCCACTGGAAAAATTGCACTCGACACGACTGTCCCGTCTGTCTGCCGCTGAAGAATGCCAGCGACAAGCGCACCCAACAGCGTAAGTAGCTAAGTAGCGATCTCTGGCCCACCATCGCCTAAGCATTGTCAGGACACTTATATCTGCAGAAATCAAAAACTAGGCTGAAATTGTTTTCAGAGATTGTTTTTGGTAAGCAAGATATTGAAACCTGGTGAGCTTTCTGTCAACGGCCTCAATTTGTATCTCAGTCATTACAGGATTGGTATATTGAGCTGTAATGGTCACAGTAGTAGTTTTTAGAAAGGCTCGCTTTCGAAAGTCAGGAATGTGTGTGTTGGAATTATGTATATCTTGGCATTCAGAGTCAGTCAGGCTATTTATTTCTAGGCCTTTGCTTCTCTGTGATGACTAAAAGCACTCGGCGAATAAGAGTGTGGTCCTGCTGGGCTTGTAATCTGACACACAGGAGGTATAGCAGTGTGATCGAGGGTGAGTGAGGATGCAGAGAGCGTGTGCTCATGGAGTCCGACAGAGCAATTGGCTGTTGGGTTATTTACTTCTTCTCTCTACCAGAACAGAGCTGAGTTTGATGCTCTTTCCAACACATACTGGAAGCTTCTGTTGTTCCTGTTTAGTGTTGATTCTCTCATGTACCTGCTATCATCTGGCTGGTTTGCTGTATTTTAGGTCCTATCATCTCATTCTTCTGCCTAGATTACTTGGATTTATTTTATTTTATTTTGGCACCTCATATTTCAACACTTAAAGCATTTTAGTCTTAGTCTTCCCCAGTTTGGCTTAAATGTTAAAAAACATGATGTTGGGGCTTGTGCTCCTGCCAATGCAGACGGTGTAGTTTTTCTTTGTTCTGCCTCATTTGATTTGAGTCTTTGCGCATACTAAGAGATTTGGTCTTTTAGCCAAAGATTTATTCAGTCCCTGGCTTTATAAAGCATTTAGCCTTACACTAATGTTCTGATTGTATCATGCTGCCGTGTTGTGACTTAATCTTGCCCGAAGTCAAAGCATGCAGATGTATGTGTGTTTTTGTTTTTATCTGTTGAAGTATTCTTTTTAAAATGATGACTGCATTTGAATTATTTCTATATTTAAAAAAAATGGCTAGTAGTATTCACATGTGCATTTTGTGTACAGACTTAACTTGTTGCAGTATTAGTGTAGAGACAGTTTGCAGGTTGTTACCAATATAAAACAATATGATGTCATGTGGATGTTGTGGGCTGACTTTTTGATATCCCTCCCCAGCCATGCTAAGCTCCCCGAATACAGGCCTCCAGAACTCCATGTCCTCTGTAGGCGTGGGCCAGCCTAGTACTCCCACCATTAGTACCTCAGCCCCCATAGACCCCAGCTCAATGCAGAGAGCTTATGCGGCACTTGGGCTGCCCTACAGCAGTCAGGCCACTGGACAGGCTCCAACCCAGCAGGCTCCAGGCGCAGGACAGACAGCAGGTGCACCGAACACCCAGGCTCAACAACAACTTCCACAGCAGATGAGACCCATCAGTGCACTTGGTAAATTAATTTTTTATGCTTAAAAATGACAGTTCATACCCATATTTTATTCACTGAGTTTGATTTTTAAATCAAGGGAGTGCCGTTTGCTCACTGTATTCTGTATTCACAGGTAACCAGATGGCTCTTGGAAATGCAGCAATGGGTGTGCCCACTTCAGAACAGACAAACCTGCACACAGACTCTCTTCCCAACACACTCAACACTAACAAGTCAGTCTCTGTCAAGTATAATAAGAATAATTACATTCATTTATTAAAAATACTTGTTGGTCTGTTTGTTTGGGGTTTTTTTTTTTAAAGGTTTCTTTTTAAATTATATATTTTTAAATTGAGTAACCACAGGAATAGATATCCATGGATGTGGGATTTCTAAATTTTCTTCATTTGCACCTGCAGTCAGCTGCTGTCAGATGGGTCAGCTGTGGGCTCAATGAGCAGCCTACCCACAGCAGCACCTGTCTCTGCCACAGGCTCCAGGAAAGCCTGGCATGAGCACGTCACTCAGGACTTGCGCAATCACCTCGTACACAAACTGTAAGTGTATACCTCTGCTGGAGAGATCCTTACCTGTTAGTCACCTTTTGATTTTGTTTGAAAGGCTGGATATTTAAGGCAATGGTTTGAAATTAAGTAGAAGTTATCAGAAGTTCTATTTGCTTATCTTGTGCTTTCCTGCAACAGAGTACAAGCCATATTCCCTACCCCTGATCCGGCAGCTTTGAAGGACAGACGAATGGAGAACTTAGTGGCCTACGCCAGAAAGGTGGAAGGTGATATGTATGAGTCAGCTAACAGCCGGGTAAGTATCCTGAAAAACCGCATCAGGTTGTTGAATTGACTGACTTGAATTGCTCAACTTGACACATTCAACATCAAACGCTTTTCAAAGGCTTTTACCATAGTTCAAAATTTCACAGAACATGCCTTTTCCCTCAGTGTTTCATATTGCCTTTCTTCATCCCTCCAACCTTCTTCCTTTTAGGATGAGTATTATCACTTTTTGGCTGAGAAAATATACAAAATCCAAAAAGAGTTGGAGGAGAAGAGGCGTTCAAGGCTTCAGAAACAGATCATCAACCAGGCACCTATGGCTGCCCAGGGAACCCAGCAACCAGTCCTAGCCCAGCCCAATGCCTTGGGCCCACGACCACAGAGTAAGTGTAAGATTATATGAACGTGTTTTGGGTAAAATCACATTGTTTTCAAATTGTTTTAATTACCCAGTTATGGTTATATAAAAATACCAGTGGTTCACCTGTACAGCCCTCTCAATTTGAAAGGCTTATGGCAGAATTATAAATTGTACTTTTAGTCATGTTTGTATGCCCAGAGGCTTTATCCATATTGCCCTATTATTAGGGCTGTTCGATATAACGATATATATCGGATGACGATATAAAAACGTCTATCGTTTCATTTTACGCTATCGTTTGTTTCGTGGTGTTGCAAAATAAACTGTTTACAGCAATATTTTTTTCATCTTTTTGATGGTCACTGTAGTGGCTATATTCATTTCTTAAAGTTCTCTTTTTCTCTTATATTTAATATAACCACACTACGGATGGACAAGCACCTGTTTTTATGCGTTGTTGTCGTTAGCAACAACGACGGTAAAACCATCACGTGTCCGCTTGTTTATTTTCCATAAACCTTTCACAATAAAGCTCAAGATCCTGTTGAGACTTTTCAAAATAAACTGAATCGCGTGAAAGAGTATGCAGAGTATTTACCGATGAGAAGCAAAAAAGAGCTGTCAGGTGCTAAAAAAAACAACAACCTTAGACTCAAACGTTAGAACAGGCTTTTCCCCACAGCACACCATGTAATAAATACTCCCAAAGAAAACGGCGGCCGTTACAACTTATGTCTAAAAATGTGTAGTTTCATGCATCGGTAAAACACTCGACTCCAGCTACACGACGCTCAGCTGGAAACACTTCAGCTACCCGAGATTCACAGAATTTACAGAAAATGTTAATTTTTGTGATTTATATCGTTATCGGACGATAGATGTTTTATATCGGGATATGAGATTTTGGTCATATCGCACAGCCCTATCTATTATATATGTGTCTTAACAGGTCTAATCACTTTCAAAAGGTCGTTTCCCCCCCAGTCTAAAATTGAAAATGGATATATGAGCTGAGCTCAGTGAGCAGCCTATCAACAGCAGCATCTGTCTCTGATGTTGCAATGTATTTATTTTTAATTGTTATTGTTGTTTTCTTTTAACTGTACAAGTTTGTTTTGTTTTTGCAGATGGACCTATTCCTCTTCCCAACATGCCAAATCAGATCATGAGTCGCATGCAGGCTTCACAAGGTACATTTTTAATAATACATATGGGAGTTTCAGAGTGCACAAAAAGTGAAATAAAACAACTGGTAGAATAGACAGGATAGCCAGACATGCTTATTAACACTGCATAAAATGTATGGTACAGGAAATAATGAGCTGCATACAAGAGAGGCAAGAAGAAGAATGGGGAAGTTACAATTGAACTTAATCAGGAAAACATCTCTCTCTACCAGCTTGGCTTTGGGTCATATTTCTTTATTCCTATTTGTTGTGCCAATTTCTAAAGTGTCTGATTTACTCCTCTGTACAGGAATCAACCAGTTCAACCACATGACTCTACCCAATGCCCAGATGTCTCAAGCAACAATGGGACCCCGTGCTGCCTCACCCATGAATCACCCTCAACAGATGAACATAAACTCAGTCCCAGCGGTAAGGGGGCAGACCGCGGGCCACAAAAATCACACCCACACATGGGGCAGGCGTGTAACATGAGCTGGCACCCAGTTACACGCTCTCAAGTAATGCATAAGCTAACTTAGGTGTACAAATAAGATTACTGCACCTAGTAATATCTTCTTTCCTGCCTCGTAGATGGGAATGTCTCCCTCTAGGATGCCCCAGGCCCAGGGCATGATGACTGGACACAGTGGAGGAAACATGGTGGGTCAGACTGCCAACCAGGGTCAGTTTTTGCCTCAGAACCAGTTTCCTCCAGGATCTGCTCCAGCTGCTGCAACGGGTGCGATGAATGTCACAGTGGTGCCAGGCATGGGTCAGCCACAGGCACAGGCTGCTGTCACTCAGGTGAGACACGAATGAGGTGGCGCTGTAGTTACCTGAGCCGCATAATGGTTTTGGATTGGCTGATTTTGGTACAGTTGTTCAGAGTTCGCCTAATTGCAACTAGTTGCTGAAGAACTAAACTCAAATTACTTCACCATTCATACAACACACTAATTACTCTTAAATTGTTTTTACCAATCACAAGGTGCTTTCTAAACCCCAAATTGTGTGCTATGTTGTGTTTGTCTGTTTGACCTTATGACTGTATGTTTGTCTGCTTGTGGTGTGTGTGTGTGTGTCTGCCTGCTCTTTGTGTGTCCTTCTCTCCAGCAGCAGCAACAGCAGCAGAGTGCTAACATCCCCATGAATGCACTTGGCCCCTCGCTGGGCCCACAGCTAGCCTCTTCCCAAACCCCCTTGCACTCCACGCCTCCGCCTGCTGCCTCCTCTGCCTCTACGGCTGGGGGGGCCACTAACCTGCCGCTCCCCCAGCCCTCCAGCCGCAGCTCTACCCCCACCCTCCCTGCCCCAGCCCCAGCCCAGGGTGCCACCCCGCCCTGCCCCACCCAGTCCCAACCCCAGACGGAGCTCCCTGCAGCAGCACAGACGCAGCCCCCACCTCAGCCCCCTACCACGCCGGTGAGACTGAGTCTCTTCGCATGCCCTCCACTTTTGACTCCCTCCTCCCTCCCGTGCAAACTCCCATCCCTCTGCCTGCCATGTACCAAACCATCCCATCCACATCCACCTTTTCTATCTAATAACTTCATTTTCACCACTGTTTGTAAGCCCCCCCAATCACAATGGGAATATTACACCTCTCATCGTAAGGGAGCAATGATATGTATACGGGGAGGTGTGCATTCGTGTCATAGCCTCAGAGCCCTGCATGCAAAACAAAACAAACAAAAAAAAGTTGTTGCAAACACATCATGACTGTATTTTTTCTCCCTCTTTGCCCCTGTCCTTCCCTGTCCTTTTTTCCCTCTTTTGTGTTTCAGCTGTCTCAGCCAGGAGCCAGTCTGGATAATCGGGTGCCCACACCAGCCTCAGCCGCCAGCGCCGACCTGCACTCGCAGCATGTTGGAGCAGACCTGCCTACCCAAGAGGTCAAAACGGAGACGCACCATGATCAACAGGAATTTGAGGCTGCTGGTGGAAAAACTGAGCCCAAGATGGAGGTGAGCTGTGACTGCAATTTAAAATGAGTAAAAACCTAAACTATAACTTATTTATGCTTATAATTGTAATTAATCTTAATTAAGAGACACCTTATCTGATAGTTGTTCATTAGATCACGACCTGATTTGGATTCACTTTTTTTGTGAAGAAAACAACATGCCGCCTACACCATTGGCTGGTTGAAGCTAGTGAGCTGTCCTTGGCTGTCAGCATTACAAAATGCCTTATAAAGCATTTGGTCAACTTAGAATAACAAAGTCAAGGGATTCACAAATAATTGAGCTCATGAGGTTATAAACAAGAAAATCATTATTCTGAAGAGTATTACTGTCATGAGTAGATGGCTATTTCTATTGTTTACATGACTGTGGTATGAAATGTCTTTCACCTATATGTTTATAGACTGAAGATGAGTCTGCTTCAATGTTGGCCAAGAAGGAAGAGCCAGAGGAAAAGCCGGAGCCCATGGAGGTGGAGGAGAAGAAGCTGGAAATTAAGACGGAACCCAAAGAAGAGGAAGAGGGTGGAGCTAACAGCACAACCAACTCATCCCCATCTCAGTCACGGCGGAAAAGTGAGTCTAGGGCCAGGGGAATGAAAAACTCTGCGTAAACTCTGACTGAGGTTTCCTCAGTAATCAGGGAGGGTTTTAGTTATTGCTGTTAATGTATACAATGATAAAGTCAAAATACCATCATTAGTTGCGCTGACAGAATTATGTCCAGATACTTTTGCGATACTTTGAACTTTAATAATAAACTTTGTAATATAGAAACCTACAAAGAGCAGAAGTGCTGGGAAATGTAAATGAAATTGTAGAACTCTGGTACAGTGGGGGAAAAATTGTTATGCTATTGGTTATAATTTGGAAAGAAGTAGTTTTCCCTTACAGGCAAATAATTTGGGGTTAGTGTCAAGTAACTAAACGTACAATATAGAAACATTTTTCCTTTTTTTTCTCTTCACCTTTACCCAAAATTTCCCCTTACCTTGACTTTCCATTGTATATTTTTCAGTTTTTAAACCCGAGGAGTTGCGCCAGGCTCTGATGCCAACTCTGGAGAGTCTGTACAGGCAGGACCCCGAGTCCCTGCCCTTTAGACAACCAGTAGACCCTATGCTCTTGGGTATCCCGGTATGTAGCAAACAACAGCTGGCTGCTTAAACACAGCAGCACTTGTAGGTGTTTCAAAGTGTTGCTTGTACTTCTGGTGTGAACAGATAATTGAGATGCACCATCTTAACTCTTAATCGTGTAAAACTTTCCTCTTCCTTCTCTCTTTAGGATTACTTTGACATTGTGAAGAATCCAATAGACTTGTCCACAATAAAGCGCAAGCTTGACACAGGCCAGTACCAGGAGCCCTGGCAATATGTGGATGATGTCTGGCTGATGTTCAACAACGCCTGGCTCTACAACCGCAAAACATCCCGTGTCTACAAGTACTGCTCTAAGCTGGCTGAGGTGTTTGAGTCCGAGATTGACCCTGTCATGCAGGGCCTGGGCTACTGCTGTGGGAGAAAGGTGAGATCGAGTGGGTGGACAATAGATTATTGAATGCCTGCAGTTTTATTTCAGGATAATATTCTTTGTCTTCTATAAATAACTGTTTGGATATTGTTTATATTATAAATGTAGTGTTAAACTCTGCTTCTGCTCTCGGTTTAAATTAATGTTTCATTAGGATGAGCCCAAGTTTTACCTGCCCACATTTTGAGTTCTCACTGAAATTTGGCAAAGATTTTCCAAACCAAAGCCAAAACTCTAAATTCTAATCTTCAGACTCACTTTTTCTGACAACCTTTTTCTTGAACAGTTTTATTTGGACCTTCTTGACCTTTCTTGTTGTCTCACTTGTGTTTACAGTACGAGTTCTCCCCTCAAACCCTCTGTTGTTATGGCAAGCAGCTCTGCACCATACCTACTGGAGGCACATACTACAGTTACCAGAACAGGTACCTTTTTATGAATAAATGTACTTAAAGTGTGTGTTTTGTTCAACTAGGTCAAAAAACAAATGTTGGGTGAGCACATGCTTAATCGCACCGAGGAATCTCATTTGCATGCACAGTTTTGATGGACCAAAATTGCAGCCATTTGAACTGTTGCACATCCCCTGTGAGATCTGGGTTCTGCTCATCTGTAGCTGTAGTGGGATCGCTGTCATACCAGTTACGGTTTTAATGGCTCTGCCTTCAAGTCCTGGCACAGTATGAGACTTCAAAATGGTTTTGCTCGCATTTATTAACTGTTAGGTTCCAGCGTCATACATTAGACGAAACACCCAAATGACCATCAGACAAAAAGAAAAACAAGCCATGTGTTAATTGTTTTTTTTTCTCTCGGCATCTGTCAAGGGGACTATGTGAATTCATTGTCGCTGCCCCCTGTGTTGCGTGATGACTGAAAATATAACGCTTTAGTTTAGGCCACAAGCTGCCTTCCCCATCATTGACTTCTCTTCTCAGTAGAATTCAGCACATTGCTTTACACAGTGTACCTTGCACCCCCTCCTGTATAAACTGTGGAACTGCAGCGTTTTTGAGCAGCGCAGCAGCACGGCATGAGACTCCTGCAGCGCAGTCCATTTACACTCTCAATAGGAGTTCAGGGAATCCCCGCTCTATATAAAAATCTAGTGTTATTTTGTACAATTTGCCTGGGCACACTCAATCCTATAGCTTAACATCAACTTTTGCAATATGACTCACATTTGAATACAACGATAATCTTGTATCCTGGTATCTTTATCATTTTTAACGTGCTGAATGTGTGTTTGTTTGGTTTTTTTCTTTCAGGTATCATTTCTGTGAAAAATGTTTCAATGAGATCCAGGGGGATAATGTGACGTTAGGAGATGATCCTGCACAACCACAGACGTAAGTAAAACACTGGCTTCTGCAGATCTTTAAAATCCTACAACACTAAATTCATTCTAATAGAAAAACAATCCCTTAAAATGTCTCTTAAAATACAGAAACTAAATCAACATCAAGATTTTGCTTCATGGTTGAAATCTGTACCAGACATGCATAAGAGGGAGATTTTGTCTGATGTTCAGTGTTTCCAACTTGGGAATCGGCACAGTGTAATCCCACATGATGTTTCCAGACTCCAATATTTCCTGTTTGGATACATCCAGTTTGTTGCACACACCTTGGTCAAACCACAGAAAACAACTGCAATCCAAGATCATAATATTTTTGTTCTCAAAATTTAAAAAAAGTGAAGTTAACAATTTGTTTCAGCAGAATTGCTTCATAGTTAAGATGCGAACATCCACTGAAATATTGACAACATGGTTTTTACTATTCAATATCTGTGTTATTTATCTACTATTTTATAGTCACGGTATTACTTGGTTAACTTTTTCTGGTCGTTTTGCCCACACTTTAGGAGGATATCGAAAGACCAGTTTGAGCGGAAGAAGAACGATGTCCTCGACCCTGAACCGTAAGTCAACACAAACCACACACCCTTCAGTGAAAGGAACTCAGAATGGTCGGTCTTTGCTTCTTTTCCCAGAGTTAATCTCTGATGCCTTTTTCTGTTCATGTGTTGCTGATCACGTCTTTAAACAGTTTTTTCCCCTGCCACCCACATCTGGCTTTGTTTTGGTGTGTTTTTTTTCTGCACAGTCTGCATATTTTCTCTCTGATCAATCTCTTTGGTTTCAGTGAAGCCCAAGGGCAGCTCAGCAGCACCACCTGCTGAGTGTAACTTGATGTCGAAGTTCTCTCTTTCTAGTGAGAGCACAGGTCATAAAGTAGCTGTCTTTTAGATTGGTCACTGTGATTTTTAGATACGTTGCACAAATGTTATGCTAAACCTCCCGCAAAGGCGCTCTTGTATTGGCTGGCTTGCACGAGCGTAACGACTGGAGGAACATTGACGTGAATGGCGATCTCTATGTTGCTTGCTGCCCGAGCAGTAAAGATATCAACATTCATACAAATGATAACCACGGGGAAACACGACTGGAATAGTGTGTATTTTGTAACGATGTGTGAGAACTGAGTGATATTTTAGTTCTGTTAAATTTTGTGTGCGTTTCTTTTTTTGTATTTGCATTTTCTTTGGTTTTAAATTTGAAAAGTGAAAGCATCCCATGCTAACTCCACACAGAGGGTTCTCTCTCTGTACTCTGGCTTCCTCCCAAAGTCCAAAGATATGTGTTGGGTTCGTTGGGGATGTGAAAGTGGTGATTCAGAATTAGCTGTCGATGAGAATCCACAAACGGTTTTCCATCTCTTTGTGATTCCCTGCAACAGACTAGTGATGTGTCCAGCGTTAAGCCCACCTTGTGCCCCGTGACAGCTGGAATAAGCTACAGCCCCACTGATGATGATGAATATTAACGATTTTTTTGTATGTTTTCTTTTTTTAAGGTTTGTTGAATGTAAAGATTGTGGACGGAAGATGCACCAAATATGTGTCTTACACTACGAGGTCATTTGGCCATCTGGGTGAGAATTTTGACCGCCTTTGCTTTTTGTACATTTTTGCAAATTTATATTTCCGCTAACAGTGTGTTTAACCTCCCTCTGTATGATATGTTGTTTTTTTCCTCAGATTTATCTGTGACAACTGTTTGAAGAAAAGTGGAAAAACACGAAAGGAAAACAAGTTCTCAGCAAGAAGTTAGTACTCCTTCCTGTTTCAGATGTGAAGTCTTTGGTTCATCTTTCATGGCTATTTATTTGTGGATTTTTCAGAATGTCAGCAGATTATTGAAGATTTGTCTTAACAAGCTAAGACTTCCTCCATGTGCCCATGGTCTGCATACATCTCAGTGTGGTGTTAGCCTTGTAGTTTAATTATCAGTTTAGGCCTTGAGGACCATATCTGACTTTGATGGAATATGTTAGTGACATATTGGTGATCTGAAGTTTTATAGTCTAACATAGACCATCGATAGTGTCCTAATGTTGTTGTTCTCTCCATGCTGCAGGTTGTACTTTTTCCTGGAAAAATGAAGCTCCTGCTTCAGGAAACAGATTTGACCCTTTTCAAACTTCTGCCTTGTGCTTGTCTGTTGTAGGGCTGCAAGCAACACGACTGGGAACGTACATAGAGGACCGTGTGAATAAATACTTGAAGCGACAAAACCACCCAGAGGCTGGGGAAGTGTTTGTACGAGTGGTGGCAAGCTCTGATAAAACGGTGGAGATTAAACCAGGCATGAAAGCTAGGTAAGACCATCATTAACAGAGGAGAAAGAGGGATAGGATGTTTGGATATTAGAATTTTAAAAACAATGTTTTCCATTGAAAGTAACATATTTTGTACTTGTCTACTAGGGTTGCCTTAGTCAAATAAATGAACAACCAAAGAGTCAACAGTTTGGGTGAGGGTAGCCAAACCTCCTTAATTTGTAGATAAGCTGGCAAGGCTTGTGTTTTTCCCTAGCTTATTTTAATTGCCATAAAGAATGCAATGTCCTCTATAAAGATTTTACACCCACTCAGAGTAATTGTGAAACATGCCTGTTTGATGAGATGTCGTGCACACCCTCCTAGGAGGCCTTACGGTGTTGTTAGATTCACCATGGGATCAAAGTCAACAATGCGTGTCCTATCTTTGCAGGGAGGAGTCCCTACTCCAAGAGCCTGTTATCTTAAAGTTAAATGATTTAAGGCTTTTAGCTTTTTATTGACTAAAGACAACTTGACTTGAATCGTCCCATTGTGTTCTTCACATCTGCTGAAAGCTACTGGCTTTCCACGTCTGTCACTGATTTTAACAGATGTGAAGAACACAGTGGGACGATTCAAGTCATATTTTCATGGCTATACATTTTAATAATTCCTTTTGTTGGTTTCAACAGGTTTGTAGATACAGGTGAAATGCCAGAGGCCTTTCCTTATAGAACCAAAGCACTTTTCGCATTTGAGGAAATTGATGGTGTAGACGTGTGCTTCTTCGGCATGCACGTACAGGAGTATGGCTCTGAGTGCCCATTCCCCAACACTAGGTCTGTGCATTCAATTATGTCACACAGCAATAAATAATATTAACTTTTCTTTGCGGTTTTCTGTGGTTCACGTAAGATTTAACTTGTCTTCTTTCTTTTTAACCTTTGCAGACGGGTCTACATATCATACCTTGACAGTATTCACTTCTTCAGACCTCGGATTCTACGAACAGCCGTTTACCATGAGATCCTTATTGGCTATCTAGAATATGTCAAGAAACTTGGGTAAGGCTCACTCTATTCTTTGTCTGTTCTTCCTGATGACTTGCACAACTGGCAAAAGCCTCAGTAGATCCAGGTCTCGGGGTAACGTCATCACTGAGTCTTTGGCCTGACTTACTGTTCACGTGTGTTCACAGATATGCCCAGGCCCACATCTGGGCATGTCCTCCCAGTGAAGGTGACGACTATATCTTTCACTGCCATCCTCCTGACCAGAAGATCCCCAAGCCTAAAAGACTGCAGGAGTGGTACAGGAAGATGTTGGACAAGGCTTTTGCTGAGAGGATCCTGCATGACTACAAGGTAACAAAGCAGAATGAAGGACGGCATATTATTACTAGAGATGGCAGAGATAGATAGAGATAGAGATATATAGATAGATAGATAGATAGATAGATAGATAGCTGCTTTTTGTATAAGTTCATACTCAAGTTTAAAATAAACCAAAAAAATACACTGCACCCAAAATATTTCATAGTTCAGCAACACTGATCAATCTAATAAACTTAAACCTACTCCATCCTCCCTATTCTGGTATTTTAAAGAGTAAGCAACCTAAGTAATAGAGTTCTAAAACTCCCAGCAAAAATAATAATAAGGAACCACTCCCCACCTCATGATGCTTAATTGACGTAATCAACTTCAATTTGATGCAGTGTGAAAAAAATGCCCAGAAATTATTTTTCAAGAATAATTAACTAGATTCAACATCTTTCTTCTACAGAATTGCAGACTGCACAGATGGTACCTTCCCAAAGGAAAAAGTAGTATAGCTTACTAGGGTATATTAGACTTAATAGTTACTATATACAGTAATGGACTTCTATACATTTTACATCAGATTAAAACTTTGGGTGTAAGATTCAGATAATTTTTTATTAAAAGCTCGACATTTTAAATGAGAATAAGAAAGAAAAGTATGTCTTTGTGCCCCCTTTTCCCTGTTCATGCCCTATCGGCCCCCCTGGCTAAACTTTGCTAGATCCGCCCCTGCACAGTTACCAGCTGTCAGCTGCGTAGAAAAAGATCCTGGTGTAGAAAGTAATATTAAATAAATTCTAACAACAGCTTATCAAGGTTAAACGTGCTGCTGTTGTTCAGCCACTGGTTTCTTCTTTCTGGTGCAAAGTGGGCCAAAAACAAAGAAGAGAGACGGACTCGTGACAAAATAACCGATCAGCTGATCATTGATCAGTTTCACGATTGAAGTAGCAGCAGGAGAGGGAGAGAGGCAGTCGCTCCATATATCGGTTGTTAAGCTTAACGCGGGAATGCTTTACAAACATTCAGAGATGAACTTACACACTTGCTTTACTTCTCCCGGGGATAACTTCCTCTGAGATGAAATGCTGGCTTGGTAGCAAGGCTACAAATACACACAGCCGCTCTATCACGTGATGCATCCTGCTGCGACGTGCTACGGTTATGAGCCGAGTTACGCCATGTTGCAAGTTTTGTGAGGTGCTTTTTTGATATTTAATGGATCGGGTTACATTTTTTATTTCTCTCCGATATCCGATCCAGTAATTTACGTCAGTATCGGACCGATACGGAATATCGGATCGGTCCATCTCTAATTATTACCACATAAAAGCTAAAGTGACCAAATTGTAAAGGGCAGATGATAATGTTATTGACTACTGAGGTCTTTGTTATATTAATCAGATGTCTCACTAGCTGTTGTTGGGATTAACCCAGTGTTTTCCATCCGTCTCTCAGGATATCTTCAAACAGGCAACTGAAGACCGACTGACCAGCGCCAATGAGCTGCCTTACTTTGAAGGTGACTTCTGGCCTAATGTGCTTGAAGAGAGCATCAAGGAGCTGGAGCAGGAGGAAGAAGAGCGGAAGAAGGAGGAGAACACAGCTGCCTCTGAAACTCCAGAGGTATGATTATTATATGAAGGTTTGATGTAGTAGAGCACCAGAAACTCCACTATCTTGTATTGTGTTACTATCTTTGTCTTTCCATTGCAGGTGAATGATTCGATATAAGGAGTTTAAAGAATTAAAAAATGTATTTTTATGTACTACTACCTTAAACATAGGGATATTTGAATCAAAATAATTTCAGTGGAATTTAATGAGATTAAGGTGACATCAAACCAAGGCAGAGAGTAACTAATGAACTGTGAAGATTTGTGCACTCTGTGCTAAGTTTTAGCACTGGAAACAGTGAGAATATATAATGATGGAATAATTCATACATAACATGTTTTCTTTAATATATTTTTAGGGAACACCAAGTGACAGTAAAAACGCTAAGAAGAAGAACAACAAGAAGACCAATAAAAACAAGAGCAGCGTGAGCCGAGCCAATAAGAAGAAGCCTGGGATGCCAAATGTAGCTAATGATTTGTCTCAGAAGTTGTACGCCACCATGGAGAAGCATAAAGAGGTCAGACTTGTTTCTTGGTTTTTTTTTTTTTTTTTTGTGGTAGTGAAAATTGGGAGGTGATGAACAATAATTTTATGGATGTGATCAAAAGGTTATCTAGTGGGAAACAGTCCGAATAACGAAAGTAAGTCATACTTTATTTTGATTTTTTCCCCCCTCTTCTTTGCTTAAGGTGTTCTTCGTGATTCACCTTCATTCTGGGCCCATGGTCAACACTTTGCCGCCCATCGTGGACCCCGACCCATTGCTCTCCTGTGACCTGATGGATGGCCGTGATGCCTTCCTGACTCTGGCAAGGGACAAGCACTGGGAGTTCAGCTCCCTCAGGAGGTGCAAGTGGAGCACCATGTGCATGCTCGTTGAACTGCACAACCAGGGACAGGATCGTTTTGTCTATACTTGTAACGAGTGCAAGCACCACGTGGAGACACGCTACCATTGCACTGTGTGCGAGGTTAGTTTCCACTGCACTGTTGTTTTTACACTCGATTATTTTGTGTCAGTTTGGAACTAGGGAGAGAGAAAAAAAGGATGATTGGAAGTGGAAATCTGTCAGATACGTGGAATGACGTACATGAACTGAGTAAACTTTTTAGTTTACCATCTTTGGTTGGACTTTAATTACTATGTCCCCTTTTCTTCTTTTTTCCCTCTTAGGACTTTGATCTTTGCATTAATTGCTACAACACAAAGGGCCATGAGCACCAGATGGTCAAGTGGGGTCTTGGCCTGGATGATGATAACAACAGCCAGAGTGGGGAGGCCTCCAAGAGCCCACAGGAGAGCCGGCGTTTAAGTATTCAACGGTGCATTCAGTCGCTGGTCCATGCTTGTCAGTGTCGCAATGCCAACTGCTCTCTGCCGTCCTGCCAGAAGATGAAGCGAGTGGTACAGCACACCAAGGGTTGCAAACGCAAAACCAACGGTGGCTGTCCTGTATGTAAGCAGCTTATTGCTTTATGCTGTTATCACGCAAAGCACTGCCAGGAGAACAAGTGTCCTGTCCCGTTCTGCCTGAACATCAAGCACAAGCTTCGCCAGCAGCAGCTGCAGCACAGGCTCCAGCAGGCCCAGTTGATGAGGAGAAGAATGGCCACCATGCAATGCAGAACCATGCCGCTACCATCCCCACCGCCATCAGCTGCCCCTAGCACTCCCACTTCCCACACTCAGCCCAGCACTCCCCAAACACCCCAGCAGCCGCTTTCCAACCAGCCGCAGACCCCCAACTCAGCAGGCGTCATGTCGCCGTCTTTCTCCAATGCACCTCGCACTGCCCAAGCTCAGGCACCGGTGTCTCAGGGCAAACCTGGGCCCCAGGCCTCCCCTCTACACCAGCAGCAGTCCCCTCTCCCTCAGCCCCCCCAACCATCACAGCAGCTATCTCAGCAGCCACCTCCCATCGCTGCAGTCAAGATGGCACAGCGCATCGAAATGATGGCGCAGGCCCAGCAGAACCAGCGGAACTACCGTGTCAATGTGAATGGTTTGCCCATGAATCCCCAGCAGCCACAACAGCGCATGACGGCACCAATGCAGCCAGCAATGCAGATGGTGCCTGGGCCCCGGGGACCACCAGTCATGCAACCTGGTATGGCCACTGGACAGTGGGGTGGAGCTTCAGGCCCCATCCAGCCAGGTCAAACTCAACAACCAGGTCTTGTTCCAGGCCAGTCCCCACAGCAGCCCATGACCATGCAGCGAGCCATGATGCCACCAGGGCAGCAACCCCAGCAAAGCCAGAGGATGCTGATACCACAGCAGCCCGGTGCCCGGCCACAGACTCCCCAGAGAGCTGGAGCTATACCTCCAAATGCTCTGCAGGACCTCCTCCGCACCCTAAAGTCTCCCAGCTCACCCCAGCAGCAGCAGCAAGTTCTAAACATCCTCAAATCAAACCCTCAGCTAATGGCTGCGTTCATTAAACAGCGAACAGCCAAGTACCATGCCAACCAGCCGCAGCAGCAACAACCGCAACAGCAGCAACAAGCAGGCCAACAACAGCAGCCTGGCATGCCAGCAATGCAGAATATGGCTATGTCTGGAGGGGCAGTGCAAAGGACGGGGATGCCACCACAGCAACCACAGCAGCCTCAAGTGCAGGGCATGGCTGCATTAGGGACTCAAGGGCAGCTGAACACCGCGCACAATGCAAACCCCCAGATCCAGGAGATTTTCCGCAGGCAACTCTTATTGCAGCAGCAACAACAGCAGCAGCAGCAGCAACAGCAGGGAGTGTTACCACAGAGCCACCCAGGTCAGTTTGCTGCTCAGTCGCAGGGTACAACACCCACCTACTCCCAGCTCCGAATGCAACAGCAACAACAGCAGCAAATGCAAATGCAGGCAGGGGCACCTGGAGGCCCCATGGGTCAGCTCCCACCAATGGCTCAGATGGCCCAGTCTGGCATGGGGATGGACTCGACCCAAAATTTACTGCATCAACGACTGCTTCAGCAGCAGCAGCAACTTCCCCAGCAGCAGGCTGTCCTAAAGCAGCAGATGGGCTCCCCTGGCCAACCAAGCCCCATGAGCCCTCAAACCCACCTCCTGGCTGGGCAGACTCAAGGCGGAGCCCACCTCCCCAGCCAACCTGCTTTAGCCAACGCCCTCAGCAACCAGGTCCGCTCCCCAGCACCAGTCCAGTCCCCTTGTCCACCCTCGCAGCAGCCCCCACATTCCAGTCCTTCGCCGCAGGTCCAGAACCAGCCCCAACCCTCACCTCAGCACCCACCCCCACCCCACTCGGGTTCACCCCACACAGGGCTTGGGGGCCCACTGCAGTCGATGGAGCAAGGACACTTGGGGACACCAGAACAAAGCGCCATGCTACCGCAGCTTAATACGCCCAACAGAGGAGGGCTGAGCAATGACTTGGGGATGGTAGGAGATGCTACAGGGGACACTCTGGAGAAGTTTGTGGAGGGATTGTAGCATTTCTGCTGGGAACTAAAGAACATATTGTCACTCCCACGGACCTGTCCTCCCACTCCTCTTCCTCGTTTTCCCTCAAACTCTTTATCCCGTTAGAGGGCTTTGTTTGTTCTTTGTAAGGCTGACAACAGTTTTTGTACTGACATGTAAAAAGTTTCAAACGTTGCAACAAAACAAGAAAATTTGGTTCATTTAAAATAAAAAATAAAAAATTCAAAACCTTTAGGGAATGTAATTGTTTCCTAACCCTAAATGGTAGGTATTTCTTCCTTGGGATGTTGAGGGATTTGCAAGTTGCTTCTTAAAATGAAATGAAAGTCACAAAGAATATATTTTTTTGGTTGGGACCAAATGTGTTCAGTACTCTTTTTTTTTTTTTTT
>NW_005187535.1:819838-855309 GCF_000239375.1 Pundamilia nyererei | reverse complement strand
TTTTTTTTTTTTTCTTTTTTTGGAAACTGTAAAATATTTTGTCTCTGAATTGGGCCAGGTTTTTGTTATCTTCACAAGCTGTCATTCCTGGCAATTGTAATCTAGTGTTGTACTATTACTGCAAGAAGATGCGTTCAGGGACAATGACCGCTCCCATTCTTTTTGTGTGTATGAAGAGCACTCATTTGTATTAAAGTAGGAAATGGCCTGCAGCAGTTTGTGTAAACAGGCATGTATGCAGGAGCACATGAAGACACTGACACAAACCCTCACCGTCACTAAAGCCGCGTTTCCACCACAGGAACTTTTTACCAGGGACTAGGGACCATACTTTCAGTTACGTTTGGGGTAATTATTTAACCCCCCACCAAAAAGGTCCCTGCTTTGGGTGGTTTTGAAGCGCTGAACATTTCTGATTGGAGTACCCGTCTTTACCACCAACTCCAGGGTGTAAAAGCAGCCGTCTCTTTTTATTATGTCAGCGGATTTTTTTCCCAATTTTTTTCTTTTGCTTAATTTTCACGGGCCTTTTAAACATTTTTTATTTCCTTGGAAACAAAAATTTCTGTGACTACGACTTCCGGGTACTTTTGGGTGGACACGCGGCTTAAGAGATATACAGCTGATTGGTTCACCAATAAGGACTGCAGCCTACAACTCAGTGGCCTGGAATTTGGAAACGTCTTGCAGGTGTAGAAAGTTGTTGCTTTGACATTAAAAAGAATTTGTCATACTTTTTGTCATACAAATGTTGTAAAGTGTAAAGAGATTGTGAGAAAGAGACCAGCCCCCTAAGCTGAGGTGGAATGAGCAGTGGTTGTTTGTAGGCAATGTCTCTGATGCTGCCCAGTTCTCCAAATTTTACACTAAGTTGTGTGCTATCAGGGGATGAAGGGCACATTTGAGATTCACCTGGAGGAGAACTAAATGTCATCAACCCTCATTCCTCTCACAAAAAAAAACTTGAATTAGGGGGATTTACTTTTTCTCCTATTGTAAATCAAGTTAAGCAAAATACTATAGATATAAGGAAGAGCAAATGAAATCACTGTATAAACTGGTAAAAGACTCATTTCTTACTTATATACCATATTGTTAAATAAACTGTGTGCAACAGAAGAACTCCAGTACTCTGTTGACTAAATAATGAGGCACCACTTCCTCCTGTTGGTGTGTATTCATTTGTTTCCGGTGTTACATTACCAGCAACGACTGTTCGGTTTTCATGTCACCTAAAAAAACATTTATTTTAACTTTAGTCCTCATCCTGAGCTTTTAAAAAGATGGAGTTGAATTGTTGTGTTTAGTAAAATGATATGTATCGATGCAGCACTTTACAAATAGTGACCGATGCCTCTTTTCCACCCATGTGAATCTGGT
Source organism: Pundamilia nyererei (assembly GCF_000239375.1). Classification (NCBI taxonomy): domain Eukaryota; kingdom Metazoa; phylum Chordata; class Actinopteri; order Cichliformes; family Cichlidae; genus Pundamilia; species Pundamilia nyererei. The sequence goes on along the minus strand of NW_005187535.1, from coordinate 853,929 downwards.
GCCTGAACTAGAACCGGATTCATGCATTTTCCACCAAAGCCAGACTATTGTCAGCAAAAATTGGCACTTGGTTTTATTATTAGCAGGAATGTAAGACCCCCTTCTTTCAGTCGAAGTGCAAAGCATTAATAAGTAACCTGCTAGGCTCTACAAAAAGTCTAGTGAGAACCTGTGCGATTACAGAAAATACTCATTTTAACCACTATGTCAGGTACACATTTGCTAATTTTTTTAGTGTTTTAGATTGAACAAGTTGCTGGAAACATTCCTCGGAGACATTTGTTACATGACGGCATTGTGCAGCACATTCACAATGGTCTGTGAAACCTGTTAAGTACATTTTAGTGCACTAAAGTAATTGTCATTTAGAAGAAAATAGTCTCAAATTATAAGAGCTTTATAATGTGCATTAACCTGCTAAAATAGCCATTAGAAGACGGAAATACTGGTCATAAAGACATGGACATAACGAGCAACAGTAGTTCAGGTTGGCTGTACCATATAAATAATGGGTGATTGGTGCTAAGCAGTCCAATAAGACATCCACCACACCATTCAACCACCATCAGCATCGAGAGTTGTTACAATGCTGCATGTAGCAAAGGCTACATGCATAAAAGGGGAATCCAGACACTGATTTTACCCATTTGTTTGTGTTTTGGCTACCACCTTATTTGTTCTTTGCAAACAGAAGTGGTGGAATGATGGATTGCAGGTGGGTGCAAATTAATACCCTAAAAGGATAGTGCTGCTTAGTGGCTCAAAGTAATCATTAGTGGAGGAGTCAGACTTAATGGATATAGCTGTATGTGGCTACACCCATAATTTTAGATGTTAAACTTTTTAAAAAAGTAAGTTATTTAAAAAAAAAAAAAACAGTCCTTATGAAAGAGTGTAGAAATCTGTAGGGTGCGATTTTGATATAAGGGGAACTGACTCACGATTGCAGTGTAGATGGCCTTGTGGCTGGTGGAGGAACTACAATTTTTGGCACTTCGTGTTTAGGTTAATTTTTCAGTCCCAGATGTGACCTTACAATCTGAATGTGGCAGCATCAAGACTCATCAGAGCAGGTAATGATTTAGCAGTTGTCTGTGTGTCTGCCGGTGCAGCATAATCACATCCACACAGCTGCACAAATATGAGTTCTGGTTCTTTCTCTTAAAAGACAGCTTGTTTGGCACTCCATACAAATGTTTCTGATCTTCTGGAGATCATTCTGGTTGCAAAAGTCTTGCACTGAGTCTCTGCCACTTAAATGGCTGTGGGAAATATGCTGTGATGCCCAGTTGGTGAAGTCACACTCATATAGCAGCCAGTTAGAATCTGAATGTTCATTTACAAAATATATAAATTGCATTAAGAAGTGAAAGTGTAATGAAATTTTCAGTCAGGTAACATCATTTAGTCTCTGTCTCAAATTCAAGTCATGAGGTTTGGAAAGATCTTTTAAGTGTGTATTACTGGAGTCTTTTTCTTTAAAAAGTCTGATGTCTGAGTCGGTGTCTGTCCCTCTGTGTAAACTACAGGCACAGAAGTACACTTAGACACAAAGAAGTAAACTATAAACTCCTCTGTGTATAGTAAATCTTACTGTAGATTTACCTCTGCAGATTTATACGATGTATCTGAATTTTCTTGCTTCCTACATGCCTTCACATTCTAACAGTATTCATCAAAGCCTATCCACTCACCAGTCGCTATATAAGTCATACCTTGCTAGTACCTGTTTTGACCCCTGTGCATTCAGAACTACCTTAATTCTTCACAGCAGAGATTCAGTGAGGTGCTGCAAAGATTCCTTCGAGATTTAGGTCCATATTTTGATGACGGCATCGCACAGTAGCCGCAGATTTATCGGTTGCACATCCACGATGTGAATTTCTTGTTCCACCACATCCCCAAACTCTGGTGACTGTGGAGGCTATTTGAGTACAAAGAACTTATCCATCCGATATGGATAAAATCTTTACACTGTGGTCATAAAGTGATGGACATGATCAGCAACAGTGCTCAGGTAGGCTTTGTGAACTTCTCCATTAGCTAATCTGCTTCAAGGTGTCATGCGTGCAGAGATCCACTTCCCTCGGTTGCAACAGCTGTTTGAGTCATTGTTGCCTTCCTATCAGCTGGAACAGTCTGGCCATCCTCCGCTGACATCAACAAGTTCCAGAGAACTACCACTAACTGTATATTTTCTCTTTCTCGGCCCATTCTCTACAAACCATAGAGATGGTTGTTTTGGAAAATCTCAGCAGTTTCTACATACTCAGACCATTCCGTCTGGCGCTAACAATCATGTCGCATGCCAAGTCACTTAAAATCACCTTTCTTTCCCATTGTGGTGGTATGGTTTGAGCTTCAGGTCATCTTGACCATGTTGACATGTGTAAATTCATTGAGTTGCTGCAGTGTGATTGCTTTAAGGAACATGTTGATCAAGCCTGGGTCTTAAACTGGTTTTTAAAAAATCATTATTTAGTTTAAAATAATAAAGTGTTGGAAATCTTTAATAAAGCGTTTATAAATGATTACATTAAACTGTTATTTACGGATTCCGTCCAGTCACTCGCTTTAGTCACATGACCTCGACAGCAGCCAGTTATTCGTTGCATTCACCGTCACATGACCGGAAGTTTTAAATGAAGCGGTTTGGGGCGTAGCTTTGAAATGAAAACAAGTGTTGTTTGCTGTCTTCTACGCTTTTTAGTTAATAAAAAACTCTATAGAATTACATATGGTTTTAAATGAATGAAAATAAACTCTTCGGCGGCCTCTGTAAACAATGAGGCAGAAAATTAAACAGTTAATTCATCAAATATGGGTAAGTATAGAGGTGCTAGCATAAGTAGCTAGCTGTTGTTTTCACTCCATACCTTTTGTGGCATGATTTGTCAAACATCTGTGCCACATATAACTATTTCCATTTGTCTCAGTGTGCATGTAATTATAGCATCGCTGTTTTTATTTGAATACAGAATTACCCGCGCAAAATTTACTTACATGCAAATTAAACCTTTTCCCTCCATCGTTTCACATCAGTGGATCCAGCTTAAACTAGTTGTCTTTTTGCAGGGTGATCGTAAAAGCCTCTTATTGCGAAGAAAAATACAGTATAATGGATGACTCGGACCAGGATTTTGAAGATTTCAGCTCGAAGCATCTAAGACGAGTCCGCAAGAAACCAGGTGAAGCCAGACAGGCGAGGAAAGCAGATAAGCAGACCTCCAGTCAAGCAAGCGAAGAGGATAAGAGAAGGAGAAATAACAAAAAAGCTCTTAACTCTATCAAAAGGCTATCTTGGACGCAGCCTGCTTCTGCTGCTGGTGCTGGCGATGATGGTGGAGGAGAAACGCGTGTGGTCAATGGAGAGGCTGGACATCAGTCAGGGGATGCTTGGCCATCAGCTGAGCCTTTAAAGGAAGCAGGGCCAAGTCCTCAAAGCGGCCTAAGAGCGAAAGACAAAGTGCTCCTGAGGATGAAGCAGTTCAAGAGAGATAGTCCACAGAAGATGGTGCATAAAACTCACATCCAACCAGCAAACCACGAGAACAACTCTACTCCTTTTACACAGCAAAAAAATCAGGGTGAGATGACAGAATCCTCTCCAGTCTACTGCATCCCTTACTTTGATGTGCTCTCTTTTCCTGCTCAGTTTTTGTTTTTTCATTAGTTTTCTTTGTGTTGTGTTTGTGTTCAATTTAGGTTCAGGCAGTTTAGAGTGGGTTAGTTTTTATAGTTAAAATGTTTAGCTTTGGTTTTTATTATATTCAGTTTTCCTTTGTTATCTAATGGGTGGTATTTGTCAGGGGCAAGAATTGCCAGGCTCAGAACTGCACAGTAGGGAAATACAACAATATAAAAATATAAATCTCTGCTCTCTGGATTAACAGATGCACAAGAGTCTGATCAAACTGGCTGCAATAACAAATTTGATCAAACTGACAAAATCTGAAGACATTTGCTTTACATTCTTATTTTATTTTACTTAGTTTAGATTTTATTTTTATATTACATAATTAAAAGTTTTTTTGCATACCAAGTTTTAGCTTTTAGTTCAGTTTAGTTTAGTTTACTTAACTATAATAAACATACACCTTCTTTCTTATGCTTATCCAGTTCAGGTTTATAGGGTTGAAGCTGTTTCCAGCTGTTATAGGGTGAGAGACGGGCTACACCTTGAACAGTAGAGGTAGTAATGGTGAATGAGTTTAAATACCCGAGTTCAACCATTAAAAGCAATGAGCAGTGCACAAAAGAGCTGAAGAAGACAGTGTTGACAGGATGGAGTGTTTGATGGTGAGTGTCAGGGGTGATTTGTGACACAAGGATAGTATTAATCTGCCTGACAGTCTAAACATGGCAAAAGCAGCAACATTATGAAGACAAAGGTAGACCTTATAAACACTGTAATATTTTATGTAGGGTTTTTCTGTGTCTGTATTGATCTGAGACATATTTTTTCCCAAATTTTACACTTTAAATTTCCGTCATTATATTTCAGTATAGGCCATATAGAATTTACCTTCATAAACTGTAGACTGCTGACAAACTACTAACAACCTGTTACCCAGGGACTGGGGTCTATCGTTGAAAAATAGGAAATGTGGCCCATACCTTTTCCTTATTTTGAAATCCTGTTTTCTGAAATGTTGCTGTGTTATTCTTGCTATCCCTCACTTTAACCCGTATATTTCTCTGTCTCCGGGCTGTTCGCAGATACTCCAGATACCTTCAGCTCTGCTCTTCCTCCAGAGCCTCAAGACAACGATGAGGCTCTTGCTCTGCAGCTGCAGCAGGAGCTGGACAGAGAGGCAGCGCAGGCCCAGATTGTGGACTTGGAGGATGGAGGGCTTTTCTTCTGTCAGATTTGCCACAGAGACTTAACACACATGACAGCAGAGGGTCGCACACAGCATCTTAACAGGTCTGAGGATTTTGATTGCATTTTAGATGATAGCTTTACATACTAGTGGACACACAGGGAGGCTAAATGACATTAAAAAGTTTGTCTTCACTGTTACAGCACTGTAAGAGAGTGTTTATTGGACAAGTAGCCTCCATGTGGAGTTCAAGGATTCCACTCATTGAGTGCACCAAGTTGCATTTAAATGATTTGTTGGAAAATAAAACAATACCTTTTCTAATTTTCAGGTCATAACTTCATAAAGTATAATGACAAACATCTGATTAAAATAATGAAATCCTGGGGTTATAAGAGTTTTCCACAAATAAAAAAAATCATCCTCAGTTTCTGTGTTTTACAAAATGTTTGATTTCTTTGCAGATACATGAACTCTTACCTAAAGTGTCTCTCTGAATAATCAGAATATATATATTTTTTCATTTTTGTCAAAAATCTCTCTGTACAGGTGTTTGGATGAGAGTGAAAAGAGTGGCCCTGCGGCTCCTGCACCTCCTCCTCTACCACCTTCTGGTGTTCCTGATTGTCCCATCTGTGGTAAGAAGTTCAAGTCTCAGAAGAGCCGCTCGGTCCACTTGAAGCGCTGTTCTTCAGATATGGACGTCTCACCGGCTGTGCTGATACAGGCTCTGCAGAGACAAGCTGAGGAAACCCAGAGTGCTGCCACTGCTAATTTACTGTAAGTCAGACGATAACTTTGTTGCATAACTAAAAGATAGATGACATCTAACTCTAGCCATTTTCTTCTTCAGCATTCAAGCTGTGGGCACCAAAAGGAAAGGCCCAACCAAGCCAGGCCTGCAGGCACGGAAGAAGCCCAAGAAAAAGCCTGAAGCCCTGGATGAAGAGACCATGGTGGCTCTGGCTCTGTCCTCCTCCCTGCTGGAACAAAAGAAAGAGGAAGAGAGGCAGTATCACACAAAGACTGGCACTTCTCACACGTCAGTGACTCAAGATCTGAAGTGGAGGCCAGACGCAGGTATCTGTGTTTTTCAAAAAGCAGGGAGAGGGGAGAAGATAAATAAAGATAGATAAAACTCGAGTACCAAATTCAAATCTTCTCCTACAACAATTTCTTGTTCCAGCTTCTTATTCTGTCACACCTCAGAAACGTGCAGCTCCAGAGACAGAAATGCCTGCATTAAGCAAGGTCACAGGAGGAAAAGCCCAAAGTACAGAAGAGATAAAACACATTTACATTTACTGAATTCCCAACTCAGTTTTCAAAGTCAGAAACTTAGGTGTGGTTTATTAATTTGACATTTGAGCTTTAGTTTAATATTTAATTATCAACACACCCTGCAGCCAGGATACCCTGCCTTTGATCTTGGTTTAGCTTTGTCTCTAATAATGATAGCTGATCAGGACCGGTCATTTCTCAGTTATCAAACCAAGTCAGAATAAATACCAGTAACAGCTCAAGAGCAAACGTGAGCAAAGAAAAGGTTTAACAAGGAAGGTTTTCGTCTTGTTTTGTCAATGAGTAACAAATATTTAACAGTACAGTTGGTAGATTGTGGGTTTGCATACCTGTTGCTGTTTTAAAGCCCTGCAGCAGTGTATATGTGACTGTCTATTAGATATTTAATAACTAAAAGGTTACATTAAGTTGTTTTTTACTCAAATTTAATGAGGAAATTTTCAAATATCGGCAGCACCTAAATCCTCTGCTCCCCTCGTGCAGGTAAAGGGCGTGGAAAGAGAAAAAAAGGAGTCGTCCCTCGCCCTGCTCCATTACTTCTCATTCAGGATGCTGAGGGGGCACTGAGGAGGTTGCAGGAACGTGTTTCTGCTCTTCTCCTGCGCAGCCCTCCAGACTGTCCCCCAACCCCACCTCGCAGCCCCAGCACTCTGCATAGCTGGAGCGGTGCTGCCCCCCTCTGGGAGAAAAGCCGACTGCTTGACGGAGACTCCAGCTGTCTGTCTGATTTCTATGTTCCGGAGCTCAGGGAGTTCTTCTCACCCTGGGTATCAGCAATGGTGAGTGAGACCAAAGACATGTTTATTTTTTATTGTGTTATTGCGTCAGTTTTCAACTAAATGGAGGATTTAATCAATTCGATTGAATGGAAGCACCTCTTTTGATCATTTGTTTTAATCAGATGCAACTTTAAGCACAGATAAAACTGTTGAGAGAAAAATGTTGTGTTTTGGAATCACTAATGGGTCCCAGTGGATCTTCATACTGAGAAGAGTGTGATCTTGCATGTCTTACAATATCTGACCAAAAACTCCTCCACTTCTAGACTGATGCAGCCTCAGAAGGCTCCAGCGACAAGCCCGAGTCTTGTGTTCAACCTGTGGCCAAAGGAACTCCCACCACTGGGTTCAGGACCTCCATCCTACCATCCTCTGCCAAGACGGCTTCCTGCTCCCCGGCTCCCTCCACGCCCGGTACAGGGCAGCTCTCAGTGAGCAGTCAGGTTCTTCAAGACCTGATGGACCTGGCTGACGAAGGCATGACACTCACACAGTATGGATACACAGCCAAAGGTAAAACACGCGGACAGAAATTATGTCCTAAAACATTTTTTTATTTAAAGTGGAGCAGCATTAAAGCCTTACCTAATGTGAAAATTGTACCAATAAGTTAACTGACAGTTTGATATTTTATATGATATAAAATTATGATGTTATTACCTGTAGAGTTTAATTTGAACATTTAAATAAAAGGCAAAGCGCCTAAAATATGGTGAACACATCACATACACACCTTTGTTCACTGTCTTCTGTTCTTGCTGTGTATGTTGAAGAAAAACTAAAACTGTGGGTGTTGGTTATATAAGTTTTATAAACATTTTATAAACATTTTAACATCGTGCTAAACATGAGGCTAAACTATTTAACCTTTTTTTGCAGACAACGCCAGCGAGAGCGGCTTCATCCAGGAGGAATCAGAGGAGCAGGCTGACCTCTGTGCCAGTGGCTTCCTGCCAGAAAGGGCCCACACGCATGCTGAGGAAAGACATAACCAAGCGATGACAGCAGCTGAGCAACCAAGGGAAAAAGTTGGAGACAGCCACCTATCAGTAAGATGTTTCTTAACATTTCCATTATGTTCATCAATTTCATCTAACCAAATCTTTTAAGTACTATTTTTGTAGGACTGCTTTATTTTCTTTTAGTTAGATCTGTAGTAAGGTCCCTAGATGTTGTCAGGCCAAGTGTAATCTGGCCCTCTTGTTCTGGAGTATAAACAAGGGTTTGTTGTAAAAAGCTGCCAAATATAAAGAGTCGCCTCCAGATATTTTATTTGAGTGAACAGTCATACGGCTACTTGTCAGTAAGTTGTCCAATAAAGATACCTCATACGCTGGTACGAGCCGCTGTGCTGGTGAAGAGCAGCCACACGACCTGGGCACCTTGCAGTCATTGATTTGACCATAAACTCATCTGAATAACAAAGTATTTATAGAGTCAAATTTGAGCCCACCTCTCTCGCTCAAACTGGGTCATGCAGCAGGACAGTGATGCAAATCTGCTAAAAAAAAGAGTCAAGGTGTTGCAGTTGGCCCAAAATTCAAATCTCAACCTGATTTAAGTGCTGTGGCGGGAACTTGCCAACTAATTCCCACAAACCTTAATGAACAGAAGCAATGTTGTATGCAAACCATTCTGCATGCTGCAGGCTAACTTTGTGATGACACAGTTTTTAAATCACCTTAATTCATCGTGTTCTTTTAAAGCAATAATTATAATAAAATAAATATCAGGACCTAAATAACATGTTAACTTACGTCATTGTATTGTGATGGTTTTCCCCCTGTAGGTAGCGCTGTCCACATTGGCGTCAGACCTGAGCAGCATGGTGAACAACCCTCAGCTCAGTGATGTCCAGCTCCAGGTGGACAGTGGAGAAGTCTTCTTTGCACATTCCTTCATGGTGTATGCTCGCTGCCCCCTGCTGGCAGAAATGGTAAATCAGTTATTACTGTGTTGCACATCAAAGCTCTGCTGATGTGCAACACCAGGGACGCATTATTATGCATATTGTTCTGTCATGTTTTGCAAGTATGAAATATAATCTAATTAGTGTAAAAATTGAAGCAAGTAGTATAAATAATAATAGTATGATTGTAAGCGGTAATTAAAGGTCTACACTGATGCATACTGTGGTGTGCGATGCTCCAGGTTGAGATTTCATTTTGCTTGAAAGAATAAGCCGTGTGAATGTGATTTTATTTCAATGCTTTAAAAACAAATTGGGAATTTTGTTTTGGTTAAAGTTGTTTCTTTAGTTTCTTATGAATTAATTCAGCTTTTTCAGAGTCGATTTGCTCTTCTGCTCACGTCACAGATGCATGAAAGTGGTTTTGGGGTTCAGGAGGAAGGCGTGCCTCCTGCTCAGAGGGTGTTGATCAGCGACGTCCCGGCCCAAGCAGTGTTTGCTCTTCTACAGTATCTCTACACAGCCCACTTCTCCTTACCGGCATCGCTGCAGCCTCATGTGCTGGAGCTGGCACGAAGGTACTAGGAGATGGAGGATGTAAAGTCCAAAGCACAAAATACAAAGCAAAAGTTTATGCGTGCAGCAGTGGCATAAATACATGCAGACTGAAAATGAGAGAGAAACAAAACAAAAAAAAGAATGCCGCTCGGAGTTCCCCTAGTAGCCCGGGGCAATAGTGTCACAACGATGGGGCGGTTCAGGGTCACCTGAACCAGCAATTACAGTATGCCTTATTAAAGAGGGAAGTTTTAATGGCAAAACCTAAAACTAGAGTGGATGTCTGCTCCCACCAAAAAGCTCAAATGCCTTAAACAGTCGATATTTCATCCTATAAACCAGGATCTTGTTTGTTGTCTAGCTTTGTTCTTTATTAAACAGAGCTGGTTCTCATAATTGCACTTAAATTAGAAGCCCAGATGTTTGTAAACATATACACATGGGAAACATCTGGAGAATGCAGTCAGGATGTGGTTCGCAGTTGTTCTTTCTCACATGTAGGACACACGAGGAGACGGCGTACATGTGAGAGAGCGTGTTGGAAGCTGGCAGGTTTGACTGTGATGTGACTGAGTCAGATAATTGACTTCTCTCATACAGCTGCTTTAGATAAGCTGAGAAAGGTTCAGGGCTCTAATGCATGTGTGAAAAGAACTTCTGTTAAGAGTTTCCATTTTTTTAAATAAAACATTAAAATCATATAAAAAACAATACTTAAAAAGTATTATTCTTTTTGATGTTTTCTGAATTTCATGTAAGAACTCTTAAAATTTGACGCTGTTGTGAAAGCTTCTTCCTTTCGTTTCTCTTTCCTGTTTCAGGTTTGACTTGCAGGAGCTACAACAGCTTTGTCATCTTAGGCAAGAGGAGACTCTGAGAGACGAGGGCAACTACTTAACCCAGGAGGAGGAAACAGACCAGGCCTTCATCGAGCTCCTCCGCTCCATGTGGAACGAAGATGATGCTGACGGTGACGACGGGGAAGATTCAGACAGAGGAAGAGATGAAGGCCTGGAAGTGGATCATCAAGCTGATGAGGTCACGTCAGGCGATAGAGAGATTCACGAAGAGAAAGTGAATGAGGAAGAGTTGGAGGAGATCTATGAGTTTGCGTCCACGCAGAGAAAGAGGGAGGAGGAGAAGGAGGAGGAGGAGGAGGAGGAGGCGCTAGATGAGGAAGAAGATGGAGAAACTAAAAAAAGCTTAAGTGACAAAAAGCTGCAACCTGACTTTCAACGTGAGCCCGACCCCAGCCTGGATCGCAGCTACAGCCGTCTCTTTTCAGATTCGTGGGGGGTGTACGAGGAAGCAGAGCCTTCCTCCTTAGCTTCTACCTCTGGTCTGCCAAAGGTGCACCTTTCTCAGCAGTCCCCTTGTAAACCATCATATGAATTTTCAGGGAGAGCTTTGCTTCAGTCTTCAGCAAGTGTAGTTAGTGATCCTTCCATCAGTCCTCCACCAGGGACATCCAACTTGCCAGTTCCAGGTGTGTCCCCTGGACAAGTAGGTGACATGGGTGGCAGTGGAGACAAAGGAAAAAATCCAGTTGAATTGAAAATGCCCAAGAAAGATCTATTGGAAGACATGAAGCGAGAAAGCCAAGGTCGTTCTAGTATTTGCACCCCTCATTCTCCTGATTCAGCCCAGAAAAAAGACGAACCTGAGCTCATAGTTTTGTCAGACTCCAGTGAGGAGCTTGAGGGGGATGTTGCTGTTCTTAGTTCCCGTAGCCCCTTACCACGTTCTCCCGGTTATACAGAAATCAAATCCAGGCACAACTCAGCACCCAATGAACCAGCTTTGAATAAAGAGGCCAGTAGTTTGGGGCACAGTGCTGGTGATCAATTAGACTGTTCTCCAGAAGTTTCCTGGCTGATCCCGTCCACACCTGTCCGTCCTGGCAGCGGCACCAGGAGCAGCTCCACTCAGACCAGAAGCAGCATGTGCAGGACGCAGCTGTTTCGGAGAAGTCAAACATCCCCATCATCACCCTCTGTTTTTTCTTCTCCTACTCTTAAGAGCACCCTTCACCCCTCCAACAGTGAAACCAAGGATTCTGCCGACACTGACCAAATGAAGGGTAGTGTCTCCAGGTTGAAGATAGAAAGGAACTTCAGCTTTTCTCCAAAAAGAGAGAATAGTGATGATTCAAGGAACGATGGAGAGCGATTCAAAGTTCCCCTGCCTCAGCCTAAACTGTCAAATCTCTCAAGCTCGACTCACCTTGATTCTCTCCAAGCTTCTTCAAAGCGTGATATTCCTCTTCAGCGCCAGCCCCAACCTTACAGCAGTACTCCCTTACAAACGGAGCTCCACCATTCCCCTATGCGTCTTGCTTCCTCCCTGCTTCACACTCATCCCAGTAAGCAGAACTCAATGGGTCAGAAAAGGGAGAGAGCACCATCAGATAGCCCAGAGAAAACAGACCTGGGGAGCTTTCACCTCTCCCCTTTGTCTGACCCTTCAGGCCCACGCGCTTCGTCTTCTCATAGTTTTGAAAGTTCACCAAAGCTCACCGTGTCCTCTAGTCAGAGTCGACGTTCTCTTAATTCCAGCATTTATGAAAAGAGGTTAAGGAATGAGAAGGAAGGAAGAGAGACAGATTCCGATCATACTGAAGAAATGTTCAATGAAGGACAGGAGGGAGAAATAAAAATAGAGGCAGATGTTGAAGAATCTAGTTTTCAGCAGATTTTCATGGCCATGGATGAGCCTCCCATAGCGTTCAATGATTCATGGGGACTCGATGTGTGTGTAGACGCTGATCCAGGATGCTTCAGTCTGAGGCTGGAGGACAGCGGGCAGCGAGAAACAGCCCAGTCGTTAACCTCTCCCACCAGTCGACCTGAATCGTCCAGACACAGCAGCGAGTCTTTAAACCGCTGTGGTGGCGTGACTACCCCTTCCACACCTAAATGTCACAGCTCTCAGGTGCACGCAGGTCCCTCCATCACCACGTCCCCACCTAAAGCCAAATTGCTGACCACACCAGAGATTGACAACGGCCTCCTGGACTCCAAAATATGGGACAGCTGGGAAGAAGAAGAAGAGGAGGAGGAACACCTTCCTCTCTCTAAGAGGGTGAACCCCTCAACCTATCATAAGACCCCAGGTAAGTATTTCTATTGTGTAATTTGCCAGCATAAATATAAACTGCATATTACTAAATAATATTTGTTTTAGCCTAAATTATAAAAACCATCCCAATATGTATCAACAGGTCTTAATTTTTATTAAATATCCTCCTCTAATACATAATTTATACTAGAGTTGCTTCAAAATCTAATCAGATTCTTCACTCTACCAGACAACCTGTGCCTGAAGTAGAAAGTTATTGTCTGTATTCACAGGGTTGTACATGCTGTACCTTGTGGTTGGGATGACAAGCCTGCACAGGGCTACACATACTATAAAAACCAAGAGAAATATAGACAAAGTAGTGCTATATACAAACCACAAAAAGACAGATAATTATTATTATTGACCACAAGTTCTCAAACAGCCTCCACAATTAATTCAGTTTGTTTTTATTTAAAAAGCACCAAAAAAAAAAAATAGGCATCTCAAGGCACTTTATATTTTAAAGTCGAGACTCTGCAACATTAATTAATGTTGTGCTCGTTAACTTTAATAAGCACGAACTTGTTAATTGTGAAAGAATGTTATATCTGAGCCTCATTTCAAGGTTAAAACCAAATTGACTGGTAAAAGTTTGAAGTATTGATTAAATTCAAGTGGAAAACAAGGAATAATGTGTTGTTTGGGGGCTTATTGCTTTATCAGGTTCATTTTATCTATATTGTTTAATATCACCAATTCATTTAAATGCTTTACAATTAGTATAACTTAAGATATGATTGCGGGCTATTACAGATATGTTGCTTAATTTCTGTTGAATAAATAATTAGTTGGGATTTTTTAAAGGACTGCACGCACTTGTCTTCTATTTATGAACTTCTAGTGTAGAAATTAGACTTTATGCCTAAACAGTGTCTTCTTCTTGTGTTTCATCAGTGTCGTCTCACAGCAAAAGGCAGCGCACCTTGGTGCCCATCACTCCCATGCCCCACTACTCTGACATGGACACGCCGGAGCTCAAGAACAAGCTCAACAGGTCAGTTGGTTCACTCTCATCCTCTCGTTAAAGATTAGATACAAGGCCAAGTTTTTTTTTTCTAACTAATCACAGCGATTAAGTGAGGTATCTATCCGATTAGCTCCCCTGGTGTCACTGTCAACGCAGTCTGTCTGGCTCTGCTCGCTGTCAGGCTGTTTTCCTTCTGTCCATCTGTTAGTCCGTCTGTGCCTCGCAAATGCCTTTAACTTTCGCCTCTGTGCAGGTTTGGCGTTCGGCCTTTACCGAAGCGCCAGATGATCCTAAAACTGAAGGAGATCCACCAATACACACACCAGCTGGTCAGCTCAGACTCTGAGGATGAGGCCTCAGTCTCAGGAGCCACAGCTCAGATGAAGCCCCCTGCCAGCAGGCCAGTGTCCTGCGCCCAGACTGTGAAGTTTAAAGAACCCCGAGCACCTGCTGATGTGTGCCCTGTGAAGCACAACGGTGATGAGGTGGCAGAGCCTCTGTCCAACTCACAGGGCTCCAACACCTCCTCAGCTGGAGCCAGTGAAGAATCGGAAAGGTACTCCGCAGCGTGTAGATCATCTTAGGTGTTACATAACAGAGCGCTTGACTATAGACTCAGTCAGTGGCCTGTGTTCTCCAGGAGCCATGTTTCTGATGGATTCAGAGTTGCTCGCCTGTGTGCACCTGTACTAGTGTTGGTAACAAATCAAATGACATCAAAGGTTCACACCAAGTCATCTCTTGGCAGTCGTGAACATTCAGAAGATAATGTCTTAGTTTAAAGATGTGAAGTCCATCAAGAGTCGACACAATGCATGAGGATTGTGAAGAGGAGGATGTTAGACACCATTGCCCTCCTTCACAGCTGAATAGCACCAGTTTGTAACCTGCTATGGTCATTGTGTGTAATTTGCTGTGCTGTTGCCTCAGAATGACACCAAAGTGTTCACCTGTGTACATCACAACCCACAGCTATACAGAGGGTGCTTACATTTTTAGTGTTTTTATTAATTAAGCTCTAGAATGTTGTTTTTTGTTCCTACCTGGGAAAACAACAATGAATTTAGTCAGTAGTGAGTGCACAGCTATAAAGTCAAGATAAACAACCTTTATGAATGAGATTCTTTGGGGGAAATTTGAAATGTATAAAAATGCCATTTTGTGATTTAAAATACTTCATCTAATTATGTCCACTATCTAAAATTACATTAACAGAGTGGAGATAACAGCCATATAACGATGAGTCAAAGACTTGTGATGTTAGTGCTCCTGAGAGAAAGAGCTTAAAATGCACAGAATGGGGGAAAAGTTCAAAATGATGCTGATGTGATATAAACTTTATCAGCAAATGTGTTGAACGCTACTGTAAATTGCTTTTATATACTATGAAGCATTAATTCAAATTCACACACAGATATTCTATGATATGAACTAGAATTTAAGGTAACTTGCCTGAATGCTGTTTTTGTAACAGGTAACAGATCGGTGTGTAGAAAAGCACCACTACTCACCCGCTCAGTTCTCCTGGAAAATGGGATTACTGTAGTGACGCTTGGTGGTTGGATTAGCAGGGCAATAGTATTCAGGGACCTTTGGCTTCTTTTAACACAATTACAGTGTTGCACAGAAAGAACAGCAGCAGCTCCAGTAATGCAGGACAGAGAAAACAATCTGCACACATCCATCAACTGAGTTTCTGGATCAGATAATTTAGCCAATATCAGGAGTTGCTTTTAGCCCATTTTACAGGTACAATTCCTCATATTTGGGAGGTTAAAACTTGATTTCATTCATGTTTTGTGATTGATCATTTGGTGCCAACATGACCCCTTACACGCCTGGCTGGGGTCACACGACCACACAACTACTGACATGTGGCTGATTGGAGACATTTTGGAACCATTGAAGTAGCTTTCCAGTTCCAGCTGTTGCTTAGTGTGTGCACGTTTGACCCTCAGATATACAAGTTAGATACCTGACACTCATTTTAAAAATCAGACACTTAGTAGAGTCTATAAAATTAACCGCTTCCTTCTCATCAGGTCCAATCCAGAATTATGCATCTCGTCCGACGGCGACTCCGACAGCGATGGCGGGATTTCTGCCTCTCAAGCAGCGTCCCGGCTCCAGGATCGACTCAAAGCCGTGCGCTCCTTCATCTTGTCCGACTCAAAGCTGTACAGTCAGATCCTCCAGTATAAGCCTCTGGTTCTGTCTCAGCTTCAGGAGCAACTCAAAGCAGCGGGTATACGCCTGGGGGCCGCCAAGCTCATGGACTACCTGGACTCTCAGTGCATCACCTTCACCACAGCCAAGCCAGGCCGCGCCGCACCGAGCCGCAGGCGGGTCAAGAGGACAGGCAAGGCGGGCAAAAGTAGGTGAAAGAGAGGCAAGCAAGGAAGGAGGCATCACAGTCGCACTTTTAAACTCACTGCAAGAATGGTTTTATGTAGAAACTTAAAGATGGCAGATTTTATTTCTGTGCTTGGAACGTTTGTCTGAGAACTGAAAAGGCCACAAGAAAATCTAAATGATCAAGACAAAGACTGATTATTCCCAAGTGAGAACATCTTTAGTAAAAACAGGTTTATAACTATGTAAATATTGACACCGTTTCTCCAGGACCGGGTGTATTTTAACTGTTTTTTTTTCTGTCCCCCCCCCCCCGAATGTTGCATTTATTAAGAAAATAAATCAGATTAATGACGGCTGTAGTGTGGGGTTGACAAATGGCTGCTTTAGCCCCCTTCAGACATGCACTCCTGTTGCACCTTACAAGGTGTCCAAAATGAGCACTTTTTCCATAAAAGTCATGACGGGAATCTTAAGAAAGAGTAACATTTACACATCAGCCCAAAGAAGAACAGCCTGAACAGCTCTCATCAGCACAACATGTCACGTACACCCTGCTCTTTGTTCTCCTCTACATTGTCACTAACATTAAAAAGTTGCCATCCACTAAGTTTATACTGATTATAGTCAGTCTTTCCAATACTGTCACATGTCTGTCTGAATGACCAAACTGTCACTTTAACAGCCAGTAAAGTTATATCTGAAAAGGGCTTTTGATTTAAAAATTTCAAAACAGCAAAACCACTTGATGTAATAAAGTTGATATTACACTTTGTCAGCCCAGTGATACAAAGTTAATCCTCAGCGTGTTGTATTGCACAACAGTCAGGTGTTATGTGTTGCAACAACAAAATATGAGCCAGTTAAGCGCAAAGAAATGCAATCTCACAGAAGTTGTTGAAAAGGCATTTTGTGTGGTTTTTTTTTGTTTTTCCTTATCCAAAGATTAACCAAGATGCTCGCAGAGCTGAACACACTTGAGAAAGGAAGCAGGTTGTTGAACAAGGGGAAGATCTCATAGCTTCTGATACATCATTCAAGTAGAGAGAGAGAGAGAGGGAGAGAGAGAGATCCGTTAGAGCAGCACAACATAAAGTCAATGCTGTCAAGAGTTCCCAGTCAGGTCGCTGTGTTTGCATCGTTGTGCACTCAGGTTTCTCGACAGCAGTTGTGAAGCACGAGGCATCAAATCACATTCCAAATTAGACACAACGCTACACATCCCGGAGACGGGCTCGCCTCCTTTCCACCCGTGTGGCAAGTTCCGGATGCATCAGCGCGGTGCATCTCCTCGTCCCGGCTCGATGCCTCATCACAGTCATGAGAGGTTGGCAATGTTGGCAAGGAAGCGCTGAGCCCACCACTCCTCCAGGTCTATGGGCACAAAGTCTGCACAGAGGGGAGGACGGCAGGAGAGACAAGAGACGAAAGCTTAACTTCAGATTGAATCAAATGAGCAAGTACGTTTTCTACACGTGAACAAAATGTTACATTAACAGCTGAAGAATTCCAGCCTGCGTCTTTAATCGATTCATTGTCCTTCACTTGAATGGAGAGCTCCTTTTGTCATGTTGTTAATTTCTCAGATTTGAAAAGCTTTCGGTCTTCTTAAAAATAAAAAAATATATAATAATATTTTTTTCTTCACATTCTAAAGAATTCAGGATTAGAAACCGGTTTGGTTTAAGCTTTTCGGGGTAGCGATACACAATGGAAAGCGGAAGAGGCAGGTAGGTGTGTGCACTACATTTGGTCGTCACGGCTGGTTTATCTGGAATAGCCAGGTTCTCAAATTAAAGGAGGTTAAAAATTTAAGCAATACTATTACAACAGTTGCCCTCTGCCTTGCATGCTGTTCATTCAGAGAGATGAAAATAGCCAATCGGTTCAGGGGTTTAAAGGCCCAGACATAATAAATGCATAGATTACAGGTTCAAAAGCTGAGCAGCTTAATGAGTAGGAAGAGGTTTATCTGTTAGGATGCCATAAAGACATACGGTAAGATTACATTAAATGAGTGTGGTCACGTTAGTTTCTAAATGACTGGAGGCATTTTAAAAGTCATGGGAACTTACTCTTCATCGCAGCACTCGGGGTCTTCTCGGAGTACTGAACGGGCCCTTGGCTGCCAGCCAGCTCCCCTCTGCCGCCGTCCTCCAGCTTCTGCTCCACCTCCTGCCACACTGCAAACAGTCACACACGCGTGGAGTTGTAATTACCATTTGGATGTTGGATGGATGCACTGGTGTATTTTTTCCTGTAATCTTTGAACTCATACAAAAAGACACTAAAAATAAAAATAAATCTTCAACCAGCAGCTGAGCTCAAGGGCACATCTACACAGCTCTGACCACTATTTATCTAAATTCATTTGAAGGCTGCAAACCTTGAGAGGACTGGTCTGGTAGGCGGATTGTGTTTATCAGCTGAGGGTGAAGGTTTTTCCATTTAATAATCAAGATAAATCTCAAGGTTTAGTTTCTGTGGACATGTCTTCTGCTTACTTGGAGCTCCAATAGTCAGCCAAACATTTAATGTCTAACGGCTTTAAGGATGTTAAACAATAAACCAGTTGAACGTGTGCATGCGGGTGCATAAAACGCTTTCTAATCATGTCTGCAGGTTACATTTGTTACAATTTTTTATCTTTTTTGTGTGAACATGTTCAACTGGAATAAACCGCAGCAGGTTTTCTCTCTTCGAACAACTCGACAGAGCGTGAGAGCGGTTCCTCCTTGTGTCTGAGCAGAGAACAAAAGTGAAGCGCTGAACTTTGTGGTCACAAAAGGACGCCACAGAGCAGTCTTTACTGGCAGCAGCCCAAGAGTAACACAGATAGCTGGCTCATGCCGATTCAGCTCCATAAATCATTCAATCCGAGCACGGCATGAAATACTGGCCGGCGCTGAGGTATGCTGGACAATCTTCCAAGACGGGGGTGAATGTTGCAGGGCCTGGACTTAACTCATTGTTAGGGTTTACTGACTAGAAGCAGCACTCGTCTGAGACCTACTGACAACTAGTTGAATTTTTGCAGTAGTTCAGGTATTTGTCATTTTAAAAAAAAAGAAAAAAGAAAAAAGGTTATTAGTTTGCAAAACAACACCCAACATTACTGAAAACTACCTTATAAAAAAGGATATAAATTCTGAACCTAAGTATATGAAGAGAAATTTACCAACATGGTAAAAATGCAAACAGTAAATATTAAAATTTTGCACATCTGTATATCCAAAGCTTCTTATGCAGAGGAGGACGTGTATTGCAGAAGATCATCTGATTTCCAAATTATCATCAGCCTATTAAAGTCGCTTATTAAAGATGACCAAAGTGTCAAAAAAGTGAGATCACTGATTGTACAAGTACCAAAAAGCTTGGGCTCTAAACTGCTTGGTTTCAGACAGAGTGGAAAGCCCCAGTATGATCCCCTCAGGCAGACAGCTCTGCCTCTGAGCACCGCAGGTCCACCACTTGCTGTGCAAACTTTTGTGAGAGGCCGCCAATAGGAAGTATTAAGAGGTCTTAAAAAGAAGAGGAACTGGAGCTACAATGGTTTAAGAGATGAACTGAAGGGCTACACTAGTACCCAGAACAGGTTGAAAAGGCTCATTATAAACTATGAATCATGTAAAGCTACTCTAGTAACTAATACCACCTCCCCTTTCAGATAAAGATCTGACTTTGTCTTGGAGGGCTCACTTTGCACTCTGACTTACATCACCACCCATCTATTGGTCCCCTTATCCTCACCTTCGTATACAAATCGGACATTCTCCTCGTGTGCAGGAGTGAATCCCTCCACTGGGCTTTCAGACTTCTGTGCGGCCGCACTGTGGTACCGTTTCCCGTTGAGGCGATTGAACACGATCTTTGGAGGAGGAGAGCTAAGGAGAAAACACAAGAGCTAATTGCAGAGGAGCGGCTTTTTGGATGAAGACAGTCACAGGAGTCACGTTACAAAGTGAGAGTAAAAGTCTTATGTTCATTTAGCAGCTTGGATTACTTGGTGAAGGTGTGGCCACTTTGATTATGACAGGACAGACTGACTTGGTTCTTCATGGGCAGGGTGAACATGAGCTGAAAAGGGCATCCATTACCTACTTGGTGTTTTCTTGAAGGTGGGGTGTTATATATTAGTGCAAATCTAAGTGTAAATCTAAGTCTTGCACACTTTCACACAAGAAGGTTTTCTTAGAGTGGTCAATTTTTTCCTGGACATTTTGGAGACTGCAGCTTTGTATTGGTTAGTCCACCTTAACTATCTCAGTACATTAAGTTAGTTTTGCCATTTGTAGATGAAGTTTCAATCAAGGCTAGATTTAGGCTTTTCTTTATATTATTTTCTTTATATTTCTACACCTTAATAAATCACAGCAGGCGAGGTGGGTTGGCCCCTCAGGTAGCAGAGCTCTGGGCTACACCATGCAGTGTCACACCTCAACTAATGGCGCCTCTGATTGGCCCGAGAAACTGACGGGCCGCCAGAGAAGTTGTGTCCGATAATGGAACCAAGCCACGCTTACGTGTTATATGATCGCGCTCGCGGTCCACGTGGAAAGTATTTTGAGCTCGCGCTGCTCAAACAGCAGCACGCCCAAAGCAACCCTCAAAAAAAAAAGGTAAACATTAAATAAACACACAAAGTAAACATACTCACTTTGACGTGATCCAGGACGTCGGCTTCAGTTTCAAGTCGCCGAACTTGCTCTCGACCTGCTGAGTGTTACCTGGGGCAAAAACGGAAAAATTACGCGTTTGTAGACTCGATGTAACCCAGCACTCAAACATTTCACCTTACGAAACAACCCCGAAACTTTCGCTTTCTTGAGCCAAAAGCAGCCTGGCGTTACATTGCATCACGCGTTAGGTAATGGCCACATTCACTCACCTGTCCTCCGTTGTGTAACGAGTTTGCTGGGACCTCTGGTGATTGTGTACATCATGTGAACGCCGATACCCTCGAGAAATTCTGCACTGCCCCTTCTCCTTAATTGTCGGCCTCAAGCATTGAACGCTGACTCTGAAACTTGTAGCTCTTGTCCGGTCCTTCTGAGGCTGCCCCCCGAAATGATTGTTGTCCAGGTCAGCTGCTCCACAGTCGGCTCGAGGCCTGCCAGAGACTCGCTTCGACTTGTTGCCCGCTGTGTAGACCGCCCGCTGCAGCTCCTCTCCGGCAGGTGGTTCAACTGAGATGAAACGACGTCCAGGACTCGTGCAATAGGTTGTGTGTAGGTCATTCAAGGAGAACGCAGTTCCACATGCCGGGGATCATTAATGGGAGGCGGGGGCAAGCTTCCTGACGTCCCTGAATTGTGACACTCTAAGCCGGACACTCCTACCCTCTCTCCTCTGCTGGTGCTCCGGAACCGACTGTACCACCTCTGATTTCTGACAGGTTACAAGGGCACTGCACACTTTATTCTCTTCAGGACTGAAATCGAGCATGCTGGGCTAGCGTCAAGCAAGTCCAAATGCAGAACAGGGCTTCCGCCTGAACATTTCAAAATAAAACTAATTTTGGAGTATACAAGCCTACAGCTACTTTAAACTGAAGCACCATTTAAAATATGATGAGCACAATCTTGAGGTGACACCATATGTACTTTTATATCACATTAAAAACTACACAGTTATATACTATTGATTATCATGCAGCTACAAATACTATGCACTTAAACACTGATTAGCCACAACATTAAAAACCCAGCCTAATGTTGTAAAGATCTGGACCAAACAGAGCATGGACTTCTAGGGATATACTCCTCTAGTGTCTGACTTCTTGTGGTCATTGGGCTTCTTGTCATGTTCCATAAGCAGTTGTTTTCAAGTGTTTCTGTTTGCGTTTTGTCTTCTTCTCATCAAACATCCCTCTAGAATTGGTTATTCACTGAAAATGAGTCAAGGAGCTGCCACTATCCAAAGAAAAGATCTAAAAAAAAGCCCCGAGAAGTATTGCTCAGGACCACAAAAGAAAAAGAAAAAAAGACACAAATTGTAAATAATAATTACAAGAAAACCTGGGTCCTTGGAAGTAAAATAAAGTTTTGCACAGCACTGTATTTTATTATAGATTTTCCATTTAATTATTCTCTTTTGTATTACTTTAACAAAATGAATAAAACGTATCATAGTTTAAATTAATTAATAGTTTTAATTAAGTTGGAATTAGTTATAATAACAACATAAATTATACATAGTTAAGAGATTTACACACAACAACACCTTTCCATTATTTTTATTATTCACTTTTTTATTACATAGTCCATTATTATTTAATGGTGAATTTAGAGTTTAAATGTACATGTATATTAGACTTTTAGTCTACTTATTTTACTTATACTTTTGTATACTTTTACTTTATTGTATAGTTATTTCAGATTAGGTTTGTACCTTTTTAATATTTTTTTTCATTGTTTTCTAGTTCACTGAGCTTCATGCTATTTTAAGTATATTTTTGTTGTGTTAAACTTAATATTTACATACTGTTTCCCAACCTTGCGATTAATTAATTACATTCATTTGTAGGGATCTTAAAAATTTTCCACACTTTGAAAAGCCTTTTATTTTGAAATCGGAGCTGCTGTGTTTCCGGTCGCGTTGTTACTTCTGGTTAGTCCCCCTGTGCGTGACGTCACTAAACGCCCCTCAGGCCGGGTTTTAGGAGCCGCGAAGCGCTCACCTTTCACCTATTAAACCACATTCGCAGATCTCCAGGCGCTTTGACAGTAATAAAGAAAGCTGACAGGAAACTTACATTTTGGTGCAGTTTGAAGGTTTGGTTACACACTTCAAAAATATTTATTAGACAATTATTAAGAATGTTTGACCAATTGTGAGCATTAAAAAAAACCCCTCTATTAACAAGGATAGGGCTTTAGTTTTTAAATCAGCTTTTGGCACTCACCATAATCTCTCTGGGGACTTATCGTCATTGTTATCCTTTGATAATTTCTACCTGAAATCTAACATTTCTTTCTTTTTCTTTTTTTTTTAAACACGCAGGTAAACTGATTCTTTTGCTCAGATAAAAATTAGCTGAGTGCCTCCAAACTACCTGAGCTGAAATTCTGCATTTAGCAACTGAAGATCAGCCGGGACAAGAAGCGGCTCAGACAGGCTTAACCAGGGTGATATCCAACACTACACTTCTCACTCAACCCCCATTCATCTGCGCTATCTGGGTCAATCGCCTGACTCTGCAGGCCCAAAAGCTAATAATCAACAGTCCCCACTACACAAGCTTAGCATTAACAGCAGGGCCAAACAGTGAATGCATGAGCTTTTACACTACACCTGAACAGTTTTATGTTCTCCTGAGACAGTATGTCCAGGTTTTTGTGTTTACTGAATGATGCGATGCAAGATATCAGCTCAAACCGTTCACCTTTAATGATCCATTTTAGTGTCCAGAGCCGTCACATAACGACACAGAACATGACAGACCAACATTTTCAGTCTGCCAAGCAGCTCTACATTCCCACAACTATTACAAAGAAATTTAAAAAAAATCAAGTAGTTATTCACAAGAGAGTCCGTGTCACCTTACTTTAAACTGTTGATGCATTTTCCTGCTATTTGGAGCCATTTGATTAGTAAAAATAGATTTTATGGTCGAGTAAAAATTTTATATCTATTTTCCCTCCAAAACCGTTCCAGTTTCTAATATGTCCACCTAGGAAAATTAATCGTCCACCTCTGTTGTACAGTAATATCTACAGTGTATAGATATAATGATATCATCAGATACTAGAATGTGGTGACCACCAAAAGCTGGCAGTCATTAGCCCCAAAAATCTAGAATCAGTCAGGCTTATTAAAGTCATTTAAAGCCTTACGGCAACACCAAATTGTGTAATTTACATTTTGAAATTCTACACTCAAGTTTAGGGATGAAAAAAAAAGTAAAGCCAGCTTACTTTACATTCAGCATATATGAAATGCAAAAGCACGAGGTTGATTTTCCAGACAAGCAGCAACATCAAGCAACGTCTAACTTTAGTTTTTACCCATTCAAGTAAAGCAGTTACAAAACTGTCATACTGCTAAAAAAGGGTTTACTCTTTAAAAACAGGCACTGTGTTATTGGTAACACTTGAGCCTTACACAAAGCCATGCATTAACTCCATTCGTGTATTTGTGCCACAATTGATCCCTCATAAATGTCCTTGTGGTTTCATATACAGTACAGTACAAAAGTTTGTTTTCTCCATACATTAACAACATAAGTAATCACCAAGCCTACTTATTATTAGTTTGTCTATGCTGCTCTATAAAGCATTTATGTATGTTTCTTTAATAAGTAGTATTCACAGGTCATAAATGACAAAAAAAAAAAAAATCATCTCAAGGTAGATTTCTTCAGATTTTAGTGAGTAAAAAGTGCACACAGTGCTCTGCATTATCTGAAAGACTGTATAAACACAACTAACATGACAAACATACAA
This sequence comes from Pundamilia nyererei, assembly GCF_000239375.1. NCBI lineage: Eukaryota > Metazoa > Chordata > Actinopteri > Cichliformes > Cichlidae > Pundamilia > Pundamilia nyererei. The sequence goes on along the minus strand of NW_005187535.1, from coordinate 829,675 downwards.
AAAAAACAAAAAACAAACCCCAAAACCCCCAATGTAGTCCTGAGTGGATGAATACATCATGTTGCTGCAGGTCTATTATAGACACATATTACCAGCACCTTGCATTAACAAGTCTGTAAATATAACAGGCGAGTTCATCATTATTCATTATTAAAGTGATTTAGTCGTAATAAAATCTGTTACTTTGTATTTTGTTATGGCGCCCAGTTAAAATTCTTCAGGAAACATACACCCATAGAAAAACAGTGTTCTTGGAAATAAAAGGAGTATATGATCTCTTGCTTGAGCTTACATATGGGTGACAGTTTCTTTTATCTTTAATAAATGCCAACATTTTGTTGAGTGGATTTATGTGTACGTCAGTAATGAGGGTCACAGTCTTCCACCATGCTGTCTGTGATGTAGTTGACTTTTAGCACCTCCTGGTAATACTCCTTCTCTACTTGTGTGTTGACGGTCCAGGCTACAACCTCGACACCCCTCTGGGCCCAGTACTGCACATAGTCCCTGCAGACAGGACACACAATCGGTGAGTGATGTTCATCTGGTCTGAATGACCCAAAAAGAACTTTTTAAGGATGAGTACAAAGCAACGATAACTTTTTTGGTATAACTTAAAAAAAAAAAAAGTAAAAGTGAGATACTTAATATATACAAATATATGTAATGTTTAGATTTCCTCCTATTGATGATCCACAACAATAAACCCAAGCATGGAATAAGACAGTTAGCAGTGCCATTGAAATGTACCTCTAACACATCTGTATTCTAATGAAATCTAATGCATATATAGAATATATGACTGTATGTTCCAGCTACAAAACTCACTGTGAGACAAAGTTCTTCTGTATCAGGAACGCCGAAACGCCACAGAGCTTCCACAAAACATTATGGTGTGCCCAGTCCAACAAGATGTCCATGACAGTCATCCAGTGATGTTTCCACGGCGATGAAAAACGTGGGGCACCGTCCCCGAACCGGCTCAGGCTCCAAGGCCGGTGGGTCAGTGCCGTGACCACATCTGGGTCACTCTGTCTCATCTAGACACAAAGTGTTGGTGAACATTAGCATGCTGTTTTGTGTATTTGTTTCCCCACTCTTTCTGAGTCAACACTATTTATTACAATACATTTTTAACTTAACTCTTAGACTGTGCAAAAATAACTACAATTAAAACTGTAAACTACTTTGAGCCACATGTCAGCTGATGTCAGGTCATCTTAGCGTTCACTTTAATTGGTAACAAATGAATGAAAATAGGAACCAAGAGCTCAGGCACTAAGAGCTGTGTGCTCATACTGTTTAATTAGTCTTGTAATCCATCACCTAAATGTGTCTAGGAGGTGCAAAGTGTAACACACAGATATCCGCTTATCCTACTCAGGGTTGCGGAGCGGCTGGAGCCTGTAACGGCTGCCATAGGGCGAGAGGTGGGGCACACCCTGGACAGGTCTCCAGCCTGTCGCACTGCTAACACGGAGGCATACTTACATCCACACCTACGGCCAATTTAGAATCAGCAATTAACCTACCCCAAAAACTATGGTAGGAAGCCAGAGTACTCAGAGAGAACCCACAGAGACATGGGAAGAAAATGCCAACTCCACACAGAAAGGCCCGGGCCAAATGCTTGATTTGGACCCAGGACCTTCATACTATGAGGCAACAGCGTTAACCACGTTGCCAATGTGCTGCAAGTTTAAAAAAAAAAAAAAAAAAAAAGTTCTGAAAGTGGTCAGGGTTCATAATCATGCATAGAGAACTTTGAACTTCTAGTTTATAGCAGAAGTTAATTAATGTAGGATAAATAAGATAAGCTGACCCACACAAACTTGTTTCTACATTTCTTCTTTTGTTTTTTTTGTTTCACTGTGTGCAGCCAAACTGTCTGAACTTTGTGCATCTTTATCTTTTGTACTTTTTAAGGGTGTGTAATTGCAGCGTTGAAATTACCCCTTTGGGAACAAACGGTGCTACGTGACCTGACAGTCACCAGAAACTCTTCATGTCTGGAATTTGATTCTTTATACTACATATTCGTTTACCTCGGTGTATTTTCTTCTAAATTGTAATTTTCCTCTAGTTGGACTAGATCGTATGAAGAAAACCACAGAGAAAAATCCCCCCTGAAAAAATAGTGTGTTTACTGACATGAACTAAGCTTTAAACTCTTCAGATATGAGCCGTCTTACCCTGTAGATGACTTTGGGCTCGAAGGAGCAGACGATGCTGCTGTTGTAGAGGACCGGATATTTCTTATACAATTCCTTTAGAGCTGCAGCTGCCTGAGTAGGAAGAAGAAACAAATGGTTATCGTAGGTCATTCAGCTGTTTGCAGATTTAATGTTTTTGCTTGTGGGTGTTCCTCTCCGACCACTAGGTGGTAACTAGCAGCTGTGTATGCACAGGCATACGGGCCCGCAAATCATAAATGTCAGTACGTGAGCCTCCAACCACAACTGCAGCTTTCCCTTCCTTAAAAATGTGCAAATGCTGCACTTAAGGAGTTGAGTGAATACCCTAACTTTAAGCTAAGAGACTACTGCCCCTGGCTCAGTTTTTATGTTGCCAACACAAACAAAGTTACATTTGGTTGTTAAAGAGCAAACAAACAAGGAACGTCTAACAGCATGCACAATGTTACCACACAAACAAAACATTGCTTATCAGTGGTGCTGTCCTCAATCTGTGAGAAGCTGTGTGTGTGTGTGTGTGTGTGTGTGTCCGTGTGCGTTTTAGGGGTTTGTTATTTGTTTGAGTACAGACAAACCTGGAACATGTGTTCTGGACGTCTTAAAGTGCGTCAGTGTTAGTAGTGTTTCTCTTCTCTGGATATTCCCCGGTATGACTCTGGCTTGCCACAACTAATTTTAATGATTAGTTTTGTGCAACTAATAGAGTGGTGACATGTATTATAGTGCCATTCTATTGGTAATAAATAAAAAAGTAGAAATGTAGAAATGGTGGACTTGTGATCAGTTTGTATCAAGCCATCACTAAAATCAACACGGGCAAACTGTGACGATGATGATGTGCAATCTCTCAGTTATGCAGGCAGTTTTGTTGGCGTTACCTCATCTGGATGACCTTTGACATCAAAGTAGATGGTTAGCTGCAGTTTGATGCATTCCTCCACTGCCTCCTCCAGGGTGGGGATCTTCTCTCCTGCAAACTTGTCCCTGGTGGAAATAAAACAAGGCTCGTTTTAACTGGATTTCTTTTTATATTGTGCCAGTGATCTTTCATACGTCTCACTACACAGTTTGCCAAAGTCACTTATATACTTGTTCACTCTCATCTAGCATAAGTTTCCGGTTCTCTGCCGTTTACCTGCTCCGATATTTCCCTGGGCTATATCTTTCAGTCAGATATTTGATCCTTGGCACATCCAATCTACATGCCGTCCTCGGGCAAAATAGTGTTTATCTAGCACAGCACAATCAAACTGTCATAGAGAAAGTATTATTTGAACACGTGTGTAAATGGGTTAATTTGGGGTTTGTGTAAGCAAAAACCTATGAACTTCTTGTTAAGAGTCTGCAATTATTCGTTTAAAACGGTTATACATAAGCATGAATTATTCAGATGTATAACCACTTTGCCAAGGTCTGGACAAAGACACACACAGTCCATCTTAGATGAGAGGAAATAACCCAGGAACCACTGAGGCTCAAACCTGTCATGAACTGGAAACTGCTGGAATACCAGTGTCACAGTGAAGCATAGACTGAGAGGGAGCTGACTAAGAAAGAAGACACTGCTCCAAAATTGACACCTTCAAGCTCAACTGCAATTTGCAGCTGTCCACGTGGATAAACCAAAAGCCTTCAAAACAAAAGTTTTATGGTCTGATTAGACAAAGATTGAGCTCTTTGGTTACAATGCCAAGAGATGTGTTTGTAGGAGTGACGGAGAAGCTTTCAAACCTAAGAACACTGTACTAACTGTCAAGCATGGTGGTAGGTAGCATCATGCTCCGGGGGTGTTTTGCTGCCAGTGGTACAGTGCACAAATTGGTTGGAATAGTGAGCATTGTTAATATGGAAGTCTAGTGTAGTATATAATTTTTATATTTCTGTGTTATTGTAAAGTCATTTAAGTTAAAGTTTAAAAAATGCATACGCCCCCCAGTGACTAATATATTACTTTAAACGTTGGATATGATCCAGTAGAAACTGAAATATTTTCTTATTTGTGTGACCCTGACTTTTGACCTTGAAACATTACATACTAGAATCTGTGTATTTTGTTATCTTTACCCATATGATTGGAGCAGAACTGGCTGAAAGCTTTGGCATTGATAAGCTGTAACAACTTTAAGATAAGATATAATCATCCAGTGTGTGATTTTGCAAAACTTTATGCAGTCATTGTGACATCATATGGCGTCACATTGAAAAACTCCATGCGCAGTGAAGGCCAAGGTGAAATGCTCGACCACCTAGGTACTCATTTCTAACAATGCCTTGTATATTGCTTTAAAGTTTAAAGACAGATTATAAATTGTGGATAACAAAGTTTTTACTGAATTTCACATTTGGTGTAACCTTGTAACCTCAAATTGATCAAAATAAAATTAAAAATTAAATCTTGTGTTGTGGCTTCTGTGTACGCTAGACCGCTAACAAACAGACAAACTGAGCGGATTACATACGTCCTCCCTTCGAGGGGAAAATTACCTTATTTCAGTGGATGTTTAAACCTGCTAGTATATTAGTGTGGAAGAACCTGTATCACATTAAAGCACCTCACTACCGTGTGCTTTGTTTGCGCCTTCCTGACTATATGCTTCTTTCTTACCTGAGTCGATGTTTAGCAGCTGCATCCAGTTTAGCCAGCTCTGACATTTTCATCTTGCTGAGGAATCCTGACCCACTGGTGGTTCGGTCCACGGTCTCATCATGCATCAGTATTGGGACGCCATCTGCTGAGAACTCCAGGTCCAATTCCACACCAGTCGCCCCATTCTTACTGGCCTACAACAGAACAGACAATTTTTCAGCACTTGATGTTTTTTCAGATGGAGTTGGTGATCACAAATCTGCCCTAAAACCCAAAAGTCATTCCTACCTTCCTTATGAACTTTGCAGCTTAATTTGCAACTACTATACAACAAAATTAGCCATAAAGCCATGATCCATCTGAAGAAAATTTTACTTGACTAGCAAACTGAGTATATCTGTTCTCTATGTGTTGACCTATAAATGGGGGTATATCACAGTTAAGAAATACTCTTCGAAAGTGTACACCATTGCAACAAAGTCTGTACACTAAAAAGCACTAGCAGGTGAATTTTTGACTTGCAAATTTCTGGCTCAGAACACTCGCACCTCATATACACCTGATATAAGCATGTGGTCTGTATTCGGTATCTTTATTTGTATAAATTAAAACCAATACATGGGACTACTCATATCCAGATGCTATTAGATTAATTATTACTCACATATCTTTACTTTATCTCAACATGCAGATTAGTTAAACGAGGCTGGCTAGTTGGGAACTGGCTGATAACATTGTGATACAAGGTGCTGCTGGAAGAGTGGTGGCCTTAAAATGCATGTTCTCTGTGCTGGTAAGTTGTCCAGATACAAACTGGGCGTGAATACCAGAAGTTAAAGACGTCGCAGTAGTTCCCCTTGCAACCACGGCCATAACAAAAAAGGGCAAATGAAGGATAATCGCTCCAAAACCCTCCCCACCTCATTCTCTCACCTCTAAGATAGATGCTATCGTGTTCTCCGGTGCATCGTGCCCGCCGCCCCGGTGAGCGATCACCGACACCTTGCCCGTGCCCGCCGTGCCCTTGACTGGGTGGAGTACCTTCTGGGTTCGGCTGGACGGTACCTGTGGGAAGCGGAACATTGCTAGAAAGAGATAGAGGGAGGCGGTGATGATCACTGTCCACACCGGGCTTCGGGTCCCCAGCAGGATCCCCACGAAGATAAGGGAGTACAGCGTGGCTTCATCTCCTAGCTGGAGCATCGTTGTCCTCTTTTTGTCTTCTCCACCTGTCCCACAGCAGAAAATAGCACCTGGCAGGAAATGTTCCGCATTTAAGGTGTGGGGCGTTTACTGTCCTAATTTTAGTTTCTTTAAACGACCTAAATGAGATAAGAACATGTTTTGCCCGGCGATAAAACACTCATTACCGAGAGACAGTCCCCAGTCCGTGACTCGAAGAGAACTGCTGATTTACGCTTCCCGGTGGATGCTTCCGCATTTAAGCTAACATCCTCAAAATGAATTTGATGTATTCAAAATTATAATAAAATTGTAATTATTATTCTTACTGAGCTGTCACAGAGCGATGATTGACAGCTTTCTCACAGGATGTCTCGGAACAACAAAAAAAAAAAAGTTAAATAAACATTAACAAAAAAAACCCGAGACGTTGAAGGGGAGCACATCCGGGTTACACCGCATAACTGCTTCCTGTTAGCTCCCATTCATATCATTTGGTGATCCATCTTTCTTGTTTCTGCATCTTTCTTTTTCTTTCATTTAGCCGGTCTCTGATCATGGTAAGCCTCGTTTTATATCCAAACTCTTATCCAGCATTGACTTTTATTATCAGTAAGATTAATTTTTAGCCACAGAAGGTCATTAGTGCTGTGCCAGGACTGTGTGTTTTCTACAGTCATTGGTGACAGCTCAGTCAAGACATGTGCACCTTCAGGTTGTTTTATTCCACACAGCGGCTACACAACAGCTGCTGTACATATACTGCAAGTGTTCGTCTGGGTATACCACTTGTATTTTTTAAGCAACTGCATAATATTATATTTTGTATATTACTGCAATAACAACGTACAGTGCACAAAATAAGTGAAGTAGAGAGTACAGACAGGGTGGAGATGAAGGCCAGAGGTGATATATGACGGGAGGATAGCAGCAAGAGTGACGGGGAAGGTTTGCAAGATCAAAGTCAGCTTTATTGTTAAAGACCATATGTACAGTATTGATGAACTATGTTAGGAAATACTGACAGAGAATTTGCAGTTTTTTTTAACTTATTTTTTAAAGTTATTTTGTTAACGGGGATCTAGTCTAAGGTGTTTGTGTGCGTTTTGTCTTGGTTTGTGTTAAAGTTAATTTTTGATGCATCAGTTGGCTGATCCAGGAGTTATTTTATTAAGTGGTGTAGTCAGTTTGTTCTCATAGATGTTAGCAAATCAAATATTCTATATTCTATATCATCAACATAATAACAGTTTTGTCTCCAAACATGTCATGTTGCATTTATCTGTTTGATGTCATTTATCTTTCTACAGATCAGGTCACTTCTCCGGTGCAGATTAACTCCCCACGTCCTGTCCTTCACCAGAGGATCAAGTCTGCTCGCAGCTCGAACACCTTACAGTTTGCAGCCTTGTTCACCAAGTCTCAGGCCAATTCAGCAACACCTACATGGACCTGTTATCCCCAAAATCACAGCCCTTGTTAAATACTCGGATGTGTCCACAGAGAAGTACACTATGATTTACACCCTGCCATACATTAAGCTCCTTAGAGCTGTGTCCAGGCTCAAACTCCTCCAAACTGCAATAACTGTGGTCATCTTGCCCCCGGTGTACGTCCTCTACTTTCAGGGAGCTGCCTCCACCTTTCTTGTCAGCTACACGACAGGGATAGCTCTGTTTGCTGGTGCTATGCTGTATACTGCCAGTTACTTCTTCAGAAGGGTGGTGGGAATGATGTATCTGGATCCGTCTCAGACCACCCTCAAAGTGTCCCACCTCACTTTCTGGGGAAAGCGCCACGATATGTACCTGCCGGTGTCAGATGTCATGACCATTGGAGACACGGGGGACTCCGTAAATGAGACCATACTGAAATTTAAGAGATACAGCAGTCAGGAGACTCTGTATTTCTCTACTCATTTTGGACGTGTGGTGGATGAACAGGCTTTTAAAAAGGTGTTTGGAAGTTTAAAATGATTATTTGTTTAGAAAAAAATGTGAGGTATTCTGAATAGTATTATGAAAACATAACATATTAAGAGATGCATCTATTGTCCATGAACAATATTCTAAATGAAAACACATTATACAGTGGAGGACGCTTGCTGTTATATTTTATATCTAAGATATTTTAGCTGACATAGATCTGAATCATCCACAGTTGATAAATTACTGGTTTATTATTATTATTATTATTATTTTTAATCTTAATTAAGGTTGAGAACTAAGATTGCAGATTTAAAAAAAATAAAAAATAAAAAATCTGGACTGTGGTAGGTTAACAGTTGTTTACTAAATGGTGACTATGTATGCAGCTGAAATAAAAAATCAGGTGAGATTGGCCTAACATTGTCCAAATAGTCATGTTGCATCATCAGACCATGATAGGATAGCTCCACAGGTCAGACACCACATGTCCTTTTTGCTGCAAGCTCCAAAGAATTTGTCCCCTCCTGATGTTGATTTTTTTTTGTGTGTTAGGTTAAAGTGTAAACCTAAAAACTCTGTTATTGTGTAAAATGCATTAAAGAAAGTATTCTTCAACATTGTTTTTGACTGGGCTAGGGTTGGGGCATCCTGGCTGTAGAAACAGGGAATTATTCACACATTTTGCCTCAGGTTTGGTTCAAAGAAATGTCACTTTGGGACCAGTTTCTCTTGCTGAGTTTTTAAGAACCTGTGAGTTTTCAGTTCTATCTTGGTTAAGATGTTTTCTGACATCCAGAAATAGAAGTAGAGCGGGTTAACTACCAGCTGGTGATTTGATCCAGGTTTCTTGGCTCATGTCAAAGTGATTTGCAAATATGAAGGAGTGTGTATCATAGATAAAGAGCTTTTATAAATGTTTTTCGAGTTCTCAGAAACAGTAGAAAAGCACTGCATAAACGTGTATCATGGAAATATTGCCACATATGGCCACAGCTTCACAAAGCTTTTTATTTCCTCTTTGAAAAAGAAAAGAAAACAAAAAACATGTGACTCTACGTGTCTCATGAAAGAACAGCTTTCACTCTGTTATTATGGACCTGGACCGATTTTAGTTTGTCTAGAAGTTCAAAATTGCAGCGTTAGCAGAGCTAGCCACATGTCTCCATGTTTGGAGAAGTGTGTCTCGTGCTTGCAAGAACTCAAGATCTTTAATGAAAACTGAAATAATGCATATGCTGAATTCATTTCTCATTGTGTAAGGGGGAAACAAATTTCCAAAAACTGTTTAAAAATTCATGGTATGTGCAAAATGAATTGTTTGAACTTTAGGGATCTTTTTGCATCAAAAACCTTCAAAACTCCAAAAACATTCCCGTCAGTTTGACCATGACGATTGAGCTCAAAGCTTAGTTACATCCTGCTTAATGAAGGCTTCTTGTGCACCTGATACACAGTTAGTGAACGCTCCACAAAAGCTGTTAAGTGTGTAGAGATCGTTTTGACAACAGGTGTTTCAGGTAAAAAAAAAAAAGAACATTAAAATTTGTGTCCACTTCAAATCCAAATGTCTTCAGTTACACTCATTTGTAAGAACTTTCTCAGCCTAAAAATCTGCAGAGATGTTTCCAGTGAATTCTACACATCAGCAGCAATCCTATCAACTCAATAGAAACACTCGCAATACGTGATTTATAAGCACTCACTCAGTTTAATCTGACTCATCAGTATGTGCCTCTGGGGGATTGTTGGCTTTCTCTTGCTTTTATACATTTGTTTGTTTGTTTCTCTTCCTTCATGTTTTTCATGTCACAGAACATGATTTGAAATTGATCCATACAAAGTATTGGTGAATTTAAACATAGCAGATGCAAATGTTGAAGAAACGATTTATATAAGAAAGAAAAAAATCTTTAAACATTTCAATTGACCAATAAAAAGTCAAAGA
>NW_005187535.1:812321-819126 GCF_000239375.1 Pundamilia nyererei | reverse complement strand
GTGCATGCATCATAAAATAGCTTTTCAAACAACTGCATCACTGCAAAAGCTCTTTCACCGACATAAGTTGTTTCTGAAGTAGAAAGCTGTGTCACATAAAGTACCAGGCAGTAAACCCAGCCAGGGCGGCCATCCAGGCAGCCAGAACCACCTGGCAGGGCGGATGTCTGAGAAGTGTCATGGCTAACTGGCACGCATGCGTAGGATTTCCACTAACAGCTGTTCAGAGGAGACATGAAGATGAGAACACAGAAAAAAGGAGGGGGAAAAAAACAGGATAATTGAATTAGGTACTTCATGTAACTTTGTAGCTATGAATGGTCTGACACTTTGCACTCAGACATCCCACAGTTAAAAGGATCCCTTTTAACTGAAGTCCATGATGACACTGTCCAATCTTTTAAAGGCAAGTCTATAAACTATTATCAAACTGAGCACCAAATTTTTAACTTTCTATCTGCAGAATGAAATGCAAGAAACAAAATTTCATAAATACAGTAAAGGGGATGCATTTCTTACCCATTTTAGCTGCATAATATGGACACTTGTTGATATCGCCACCCTCCATCATCTCTGCATGACTGTGTCCAAACCCTGCATCTTGGACCTCCTCTTTGATAGTCTTTCCAAGCTCTTCAAGTTCTGTGAATACCTTTTTGTAAATAATAAAATTAAATATTTATTAACTTTAAATTTATCTTTCAAACAATGCACCTTTTTGCAAATTGCTGTACATTGTATAATTCCTATAAGCAGTTTCCTCACCATCATGTTGAAGCCAAAAGCCTGATTAGATTCTTCCACAATCCTGTCTTTGGTCTCAGCGTCCAGTTCCAGCTCATTCATCCTGCTTCGGTAAAGCTGCTTGAAGCCTTTGTGACTGTGGATTCCCTCAAACTGGTAGAAATTGAGACCTTCTCCTGTTGAGGGGAGCTTTAAAGCCCTCTGTGCCACTTTCTTAAGGATCTGTCCACCTGAGAGATCACCCATGTAGCGGGTGTAGGAGTGGGCCACTAACAACACTGGGTCCTTCTCCCCCACCTCATGGATGCGGTCCACATAAGGCTTGGTGCCTGCAGAGAGGCTAATCTGAAGAGAGAACACAACTGTGAAAGTCCAGTTGATTAAATACAGCTTTTGGGATGATGATACCTGTATAATCATAACTTAAGTGCCAGAAAAGATCAGCATTCTCTGGGACTGACATATTTATCCTCCATATGCTTCCTACTGACCTGGTTTTCCCAGTCTTCTCCATAGAAATACTCAAGGTCCTGGGCCAGGGCCTCATGCCGGTGCAGCTCTACGGGGAAATAGATTGGAGCGATATGATGATGGTCTTTGTTCTTCTCAATCTCCTCCTCCATAGCCGAGTAGACAAAATATAGAGCTGCTGTGCCTCTCTGACAGCAGAGGGAGGAAAGAGGGGAGAATTAAGTGGGTCAGAGTCAGACATAAAGTGTTTCATCTAGCAGAAACTGTTAGACATACCGTAATATACAGTTAAATGGTGAAATATGATTTTATTTGATAAACTGATGTTCCAGACAGCTCACATTTTGCCAGTTTCTTTGGCAGCATTTTTCTGATCATGCCTTAGAACCAAGGCAAAGCATAGATCGAGACTTTATCACACTGACAACACCAAATGTAGGCCTATGTCTCTAAGCACTTTCAATATACAGGGTCAAGCTGAAGACCTTTGTGTGACGCTCTCCTGTGTACAGTAGTTCATTACTTTCACTGGTTCACAGACACTTTAGCTGCCTTAATTCTTGCCTTTATATAGTGAAAAATCAAACCTTAAACAGCTCTCTTTTAATGCGTCCCCTGAGGAAATCTTTTACAAACTGGCAGTTCTCTGCTCTGTCGTGGGCCTCCTTGGTCCCCTCGGCCAACAGCTCAGACAGGTCTGTTGGACTTGGTGAAGCAGAAACGGACAGGAAGGGCGACACAAAAGAACACTTAGCCGTTTATCTGAATGACAAAATAGCAGCAAAGATAAATTGCTGCTTATTTACTTTGTTTTCTTCATACCTGAGAACTTCATCATCATTGTCATCGTCCAAAGCAATCATTGCCCTTCCTTTTTTGGCACTGTTGGGCTCTGGTGGGAATTCGTTTTCCATTATACTGGTTATATTTTGCCCTTAATAAGAAAAGGCAGATATTTAAAGAAAAATGTACAGGACAAACAAATACGAGCAGGAAATAAAAGAAAAGATTTAAATCATCAAAATATAAAATAAACAACTTGTCACCAGTTAAAATTATTTATTTAAAGTTAAAAAAAAATATGCTTATGTAGCCTAATACGGTTACGGTTAAACAGCCTGTTTACAAGGTTACAATATCACTTTCTAACGTGACAGCAAAAGCAGTTTGTGTCCTTTAATGCACCACATTTCCCTGTTAGCTGATCAAGCGCCAGGTGAAGGAATTACTGTGTTATCCCTTTAACGCATCTTCTTAAAAACCTTAGTTTTGGGAGAAATATTTCACAGACAGAGGCCGATAGCCACAGCTGACATCTGAAGGGAACAGTTACAAAACTGACGCTGCACGTACGTGTGTTTCGTAAGTAGCTACCGTTATAGTTACACTGTGCTGCTCACACGTTAAAGACCCGCTCTGTGTGTGTGAACACAAACACAAACAGCGTGTTATTACAATGTTTTAGGGATACGAGTCATGAAAAGCTAACTCACCTTGTCACAACACCGCCTGCACTGCTCGCTCCCAAACAGCAGGATTCAACGTTCACGGGGCACGCGTGACAACAAACCAATCGGTGGGTTCCCTTTAGTTGAGGTGCATTCTGATTGGATAAGTCCTCAGCTTATACACCAATCAAAGGTTCGTTTGTTGTTTTGATACTCTTGATTGGTATTTATCCTTATTGATGTACAACGGCTTAAATTTAGTCACGTATTAGTCACGTATTTCGGTTATTTGTTTGTTTAGCTCCTGTGGGTTGTGGTTTAATTGAAGATAGGTGTATATGATGGCACTTACACTCCAGCCTACTTATACACTGTTCAGAAATGCATACAGTCAATTAAACCTCTGTGATACTCATCTGGTCAGCTAAATAGCAGACTAGCAGTTTCAGCTGCTTTGGTGTTAATGAAATTCAAAGCAGATGCATTAGAGCAGCAACAAACAGACAATGCCCAAAACAGGAATGGTTTGACAAGTGGAGGTCACTGACATTTTTTTTCTTTACCGTCTTCATCTGTAACTACTGGTAGCATAAGGCGATACTTGGAATTGCAAAGGTTGCACAGGTAGTCCAACTCCTCCAGGATGACACATTAATATGACACGTTCCAGAAGGTTCGCTGTGTCTTCCAGTGCAGTCTCAAGAGCCTGAGCCTGATTGGAATTTGCCATAGAATAGTGGGATTGTTAGATCCACCACTGGCACCACTGTGCTTTTCACAGATGACAGCAGGTACACCCTGAGCACCTGTGAAAGATGTGAAAGCATCTGGACAAGCTGTGGAGAACGTCATCTGCCTCGAGGCAGATGATCCATCGTCTTGTAAATCTTCCTTGTCACATATCAGCCCTGACATTTATTTCCACCCAAACCACCGTGGTTGCACTCTCCTCCTTACTTGTGGACAAGTAATCCCACTCCCACCTTGAACCCATTTCTCAGTCCTACCACACACCTCATTAGTGTCTTGTTGTTCTCTTACATGGCCTGCACCACCCTCAAATATGTCTCTGCCACTCCTGACTTCGTCATACAGTACCACAATCCCTCCTTTGTCACAATATCTTTGATATCTAGATTTGTAGTGAAACTCCTGACTTGGAGCAAACTCCTGTACTTCCCCATCAACACTCTTAAACAAACATCACATCTGTTGTGTTCTTTGCAAGCCTCTGTTATCAGCAAAGTCCTTAACAACTTTATCCCTTTGTAATTCCTACAGCACATCACCCTTGTTTTTGAAAATCAGCACCACACTTCACTCCATTATAAAGCCAGCTGCCCTCTCTCCTAGACATCTCCCATACCTCTATAGTTCTGTCATCTGCACCAACAAGTTTTCCTCTCTTCATCCTCATAGCTCTTCTTAGCTGCCCTCATTTCCTCCGTGGTAATTCTCTGTACTTCCAGATTCCAGACTCCAGCTGTCCTCCATCCTTCCTCCTCTCTTTCTTTTTCTTTGTTAATACAGAACACACAAAGAACACCTGTTTAATCAGTAAAATCAATTTCATCTTCATATGGCGACAAATTGAAGCAGTTTCCACATCTCCTTTATTAAACTATATTAACAGCGATGTTTGGATGTATAAATTTGAAGTTTCAGAGCTGCAATGTGCAGCAATCTCCTTAAAATAAACAACAGCATTGAGAATAACATAATTTGAATTAAACTGTTTATTTTACCCCTCGGTAAATCCAAAGATTAAGTATTTTAGGCAGCATTAATCTTTTTCTGCCCCAATGGGGAAAAAAATGCAACAGAAAGTCTTTCTCTTATCTCCAACTGGACTTCGAAGTTTTGTCGAGCCAGCTTAGGCAAAGAAAACCTGGCTGTGCAAAGGTTCCTTCATAGCATAACCCCTCTGCTAAGAGCACATGTAACTCCACTTACCGCTAGCCTTTTGTGTAGTGTATTGTCTACACCGCCAGGTGTCACTAGACACCATGTGACGCCTCTCTGGTGTTCCCGGAACTGAATTAAGCAGCTCTGTACTGATAGAACAGCTCGGTGTGATCTTTTAATCAAGTTGTGTTCTTTTAAAATGAATCAATTAAGATTAAGATTCACTTTAGAAGAACATGATTTAAAATAAATGTCCTATTGTCTCTGGGCGGCTAATCAAGAAAAAACTAGAGAATGCCAAAAGACGCTCCTAAAACAGCACAATATGTCGAAATCCATCAGTGAAAAACTATGAATGTAAACACTATAATTCAATTTAGTATACCTAACCCCAGTGTTAGTTTTATGCTTTATACTATTTAATATTCTATTTACTTATTTTATTGCTTCTTCAGGATTTGAGAGATGCAAAGTCATAAACACATCTCTTGCATCACCCGACATTCCATGGGAAATGTATTGTTAACATGCTTTTGTCATATTCCTCTTCTGGCTGGGTTAATTTGCTGTTTTGATAATCTATACATGTGTCTAAGATGGGAACTACCTTTTGTGGTTGCAGTCACACCCTGGATAAAGAACACCCTCAGTTCACCTATGGGCTCCCAGAAGAACACTTGAGAACATGAACAAAGGAACAAAGGTACTCGATTGGAATTTTTTCCTTTGCAAAAACCTCAGGGTATTGAAAAGGATTCTGGCAGCTCGAAGCGCTTGTTTCATGTTTTGAAGCAGGCCCCGGAGCTCCACTCGATTGTAGGAAAGCCCCACTTGTACTTGTTGCTGTCCTGATCCGAAGCGTCCAACTGCAGACCCACCTCTGTTTGTTTGGTCATTGTTAACACTCTGAGACGAGCTTCCTATGATCAACAATATTACACTGACCTCGACTCCATTGCCTCCCAAGTGATTTTGTTGTTAGATTGAATACAATTTCCTGTGTTTATGAGTATTTTGGCTGCTTTTCTCTGATTCGTTAGTCATTAACAATATATAGGAAGGCATGCACAGCTTTTTTGAACTGATGTGTAATACGCCTGAGTATGCCAAATGGGGCTTGTGTTGTGCCAGGCAGGCATTTACCACAGTGCAACCTGGATACTATCGTGTTTGTACAACTCCCTGTAGGTGCTAAACTAAGCCCATCGCTCCCTGGGGTTTGCATGACTCTACTATGATGAACTTCCAGCCACGCCAAGACCCCGTAGTCACACGTGTGTCATGCGGGTAGTGCGTGCCCCTATATTGTTTACCACATTCCAGATTGTTTTTGGCATAACATTTTGGATCTTTATTACACAAAAGGGAAACCTTCCTGTCTCTGAAGGATTTCCTCTTATTTTGAATAATGAAAAGACTCAAGCTAAAATAATCCAGAGCTGGATTCATTTTGGCTTGAATCACATTTTAGATGTTGTTTATTTCAAATACTGTTTGGGGATAACAACAACAACAGTCCCTTGACATTTTCTGACTAACAGGAACTGGCATTCCTTCCTGCTGTTGTGACATTCCTCTAAATACAATTCTGTGCAAATGTCTTGAGTAACCCCTCAACCTTTATATCTCGCTAGGAAAACTGGAAATAGGTGCAATGCTTTATTGGATTATATATTCAACCATGCATGGAAACACAGTATATAAGGCAAAACCAGAAAGTCAGTATTTGGTTAGACCAACTATTCTTCACTAAAGTCTTAACTCTATCAGGTAGCTTTCTTGTGATTTCTTGAAGTAGTCTTCAGAAATAGTTCTCCAAGTTTCTTGAAGGACATTTTAGAAGCTCTTCTTTGAATATTTCTATTGCACCCTTCTACGTTAATACGATTCATGACTGGCCAATCCATGACTGATGGTGTTTCATTGTCTGTTTTTCTATCCAGGTATGTTTTTACTGGCAGTGTGTTTGGGGTTATTGTCAGGCTGAAAAATGAAGCTTTTGCCAGCCTCACTTTTTCCAAACCGTAACATATGGTGGATCAAAATCTGACGGTCCTTTTCTGTGTTCATAGTTCCATCAACTCTAACAAGATCCTGAAAGCCACTGGCTGAAATTCAGCCCCAAACCATGACAGAGGCATATATCCAGTCTCCTCTGTACATATTTATGATTACTTGAACCAAAGATTTTACATTCATCTCTCCATCAGACCTGTTGCAACTTTCAGGCTAGATTT
>NW_005187535.1:785487-811382 GCF_000239375.1 Pundamilia nyererei | reverse complement strand
GTAAAAAAGCAGCCAAAGAAAAATGTCCAGAAACACTCGATAACTGTTGCTCAAGATCACTTTAAAAATTACAACAAAATCTGGCTCCTTGGAAGGAAAATATAAAGAAACAAAGGGAATCAAGTCTTTTGCACAGTACTGTACTTTTTAAATTTTGCACAACATTCATGTTGAAAAGCACTGCACTGATATTTTTGCCAGATGCTTTTAAGTATTTAGTTCCTCCTTTTGGGAAATACACCTATTTGCTTTCTTACCAACAGTCGGATAAAGTCTCAGGTCTGTTTATTATGGAGAGCTCAAAGTGATTAGCTCAGAAAAACATGGTATGGTTTGTCTGTTTAGTCCTTTTTTAACAAATACTTTCTTGGGTTTCTTCATTAGTGTGAGTTGACCAGTCAAAACATATTTGCTGAAATATTTTTTCATGAATGTACCATCCTTGGCCAGAAAACTAGTTAGTAAAATAATTAAATTTAATTTACAAGTAATGAAACATTTGCATGGCCTTAACCAAATACCTTAATCTTACCATTAGAAAGGAAATAAAACCACTCCACCTTGTTTTTAGCACATTTCCAACTAACAAACAGTAACTGCCATTCAAAGTGCATTCCTGGCCTTCCTGCAATGGCCTATTAAGAAACATTTTGCGCTCACACTTAGACAGGTTAAGTTTATATTTGAGAAGCCAACACAAATACGAAAGTGACGCACACGTCTAACTAGATTTGTTGCCTTAGATTTATTTTCTCCCCGTGTGAACGACACAGCAACAGATCAGCTTCACTGCTTGGTTTCTGGGGTGAGAGCCCAAACGTTGGCACCATAAATCCTGGTTACTGCGGTGGCCAGCAGAGAGTGTGTTTAACCTGAGATCAAGTTTATAATTAGAAACATACATCCCTCTGTTTGGCTGCAGGAAACAGCCCAGGCCTCCATATGTGCGTGAGGCTGTGGGCTAACAAAGAGAGGAAAGTGTACACATGGGGCAAGCATGCAATGTGATCACAGTCTGGTATTTAAGTGCTGTGATCACCTCATTAGAATGTGCAGGTGGATGAGAGGGCAGGATGGAGAAAGCCTATGAGACAAGGGAAGCAAACAGTCATTCTTCTACTGTATGTTTCAAATAGTCATCAATGAACTGTGAGGTTATGCTACAGACAAAGCTCTGCAGCTTGACTCACATAATAGTAGTAGTCATAAAACAAAGGCTGCACTGTTGCACATCTGTGAGTTTAGTGCAGGAGAAGAACAGATGATACCCCACCCCCCCAAGAAAAAAGAAATGAACTGAATGAGAGTTTAGATGTGCCTCTATAATCACAACAGAAGCATTTTTTTAATAACCCACAAAGAATCTTGCTCTGCAAATCTGGGATATTTGCCTTTTTTTAGCCTCCTAGATTTACTGATCCTGTGTACATCCTAGTCCATCCTGTCGCCAAGGAAATCTAAAGCATATGGTGATGACCTTAAGTCTGATTAGAAACATTATATATTAGTGATGGAAATCCCATTTTGTAATTGAAAACAGTTACATTTGGTTGAAAGCCACAAAAAACAGGAGATCCAACTGATCCCTGCTAACAAGAGGTACATCCAGGGCTTTCTGATATCATATCAGCCCTGTGCAAACTGAATCTACTGCTTGTATTCAGTTTGCAAACATTTGTCTATGTTATTAGGAAATCAAAATTAAACGCAGATATATTAGGATTCAGTACCGTATATATTATTTAACATTAACATTTTCTAAACATGACATTATATAAATATATATTCAACCAGTGGCAAATAAAAGAATCAACAGGAAAGAAAGGGAAAAAAGGCAAAGTAAGAGGAGACATTCTCTGCACTGCCTCTGTTGTACTGGCAAGCTAACTGACAGGCTTTGTGCCATCTTCTCTTTTATCAGTTGTTTTTATGAAGCCTTGAGTGTCACCACCCTGCCAATGCAGACCAAAGCCAGACAAAGGACTTGCTGGAGGGATGTGTATGAAAACAAAAAAGTTACAGATTCTCTGGTTTACTCCGTGTTTTTTCCAGTAATAGTCAAATGGATGTGTTGTTGGGTAACACAGGGTGAAGCTGGGGGAATATGACAATAGACAATGGGTAATACGCATCACAACACCTATTGTGTACTCGGGTAAAATGTCTCCTAGTTTCTCCAAATATTTCCCACTTTGAGCTGGACCCAAAATTGTTTTTCTTTCTTTTCTGATAACATGGCAGCATTCTTTCACCAGGGAATTCACAACAAAAATGTTCTATTTCTGTGTGTGAATCTTGAGACAGTACCAGAGGTAAAAATGAATTTCTTTTAAGGATAAATTGAAAATGTGCAGAGATGGAGACTCTTTATTCTGCATGTAGTATTCCCAAATGGCATTGGATTGGCTATATGCTCCAGCTGTCCTTATAAGGTTAATTAGGTACTCACAATGCATATGGTACGAGACCTGCACGAAACACTGCACCACCCTGCAGGAAGCCCAGCAGAGTTCGTGGGTTAAATGTACATCATTAACTGTTAACAGCCATTAGACGCTTGGGTCGGTGGTTCCCTTCTTTGGGCTGAATCTTTTCTATACACTTTCCCTCCCTCAAAAAACACATTGAAGCCAACTTGCAGGCCCCGTTCTCACACCCGACCTACAGAGAAAAGAATTGTGGGTCACGCTGTACATTTGAATTCTTTGAAAGCAATGCCTCACCCAGTGGGGGGTTCCTGCTGAAAAGAGGAGAGCGACTCAAGCTCGGCCTCAGAGACTAATACAGGATGGAGGGAGGAAGACTACTCTGCTCCCAACATTACGTCCCCAGTGTTCCCAGTGCCAGTTCCAGTCTTAGTTTTGCATTCCTGAATTCTGATGGGGACTAAGAGCCTAAATCCACATTAGGAAGGTGTCACACGGGCATAAAGATGACCGATTTGGTTGATTAACTCTGTTTACCTTGGCAGCACATGTCAGACTGACAGTCTCCACTTCAGAGCTAAGCGGGATTTCCTCAAGGTCAATCTCATCAATAATGAACAATGCCACATTACTGGATGAGGAAAGGAGGTATCAGGAGGGTGTGAGGGTGGGGTGAGGTGGGGTGTCGAGTGCCCTTTGGGTGCTGAGTGATGTAATCTGGTCACTTATTGTAGCGTTGCCACTCGTGGCTTCAATTACTTACATTGAATACAGCACAATGTGCAAGAGAGGAAGTCCGGGTTTTGGTGTATATCAATGGTTGGCAGGTTTATAGCTTAAGTACTGTTATCAGCAGCTCCATTGTGTAGACTGTAGTTTATGAGATGAAGCATAGAGTATTGATATATATACACAGAAAGAATAGAATGGGAATTATTATAGATGTAGATATAGGCAATAAAGAACTTAGCATGCAAATGATGCAAAAAAACCATGTATCATGCATTTTAAGCAGAAGGCTGCTGTAAGTAACCCCAAAAATGTCCACGCTGCATAAAGGGTGGCTGTCTCTTTTCATAAGTTTGAAGAACTTTTAGTGGCATTAGTAATTTGTTTGAATGAATTCAAACATAATGCATATAGAGAATAAAAAATGTATTAAATCTCAGTGTCATTGACCTTTTTATTGGGTTCTGGCAAGAGTCCTGGATCCTTGGTTTACATGCGTGTGCATAAGAGTAAACAGTCAGATGAGGTTGTTGTACAGTTGCATTGCTCATTTTAGTTCTGTTGAGTGCACTGCACTTGTGTGGCATGCAAAAAAATGAGAGTCCTCAGAAAAGGAAACAGATGGCAAACAGCATTAACTTTATCTCCAAAAGTTGATTCTGTTCATCCGGACGCAGCATTTTCAGTGGGAGAAATGTTTCGTCACTCATCAAAGTGACTTCTTCAGTCTCAGCTGACTGCAGGTTTCCCCAATCTTATAAACAGTACATTTGTATAATGACTGAAGCTAGTCCACTGAAGGAACAATGGGCTGGGAGGTCAGTTCCTTGATCATTAATACACAAATTCTCATGATCATTGATCAAAGACCACTGATCAAAGGCCATGAGTACCATTCACAGCGAGTTGGGGAATGCCTGCAATCACAACATTGTAAGATGGTGAAGGATGCACCCTTGGTCCCCTCCTCGATTCAGGGATGGTCTTTCCCTTTTCACGTAAATGGCCTCCTTGACTCCGCGCTCAAACCAGCGTTCCTCCCTGTCCAGGATGTTACATCCTCATCATTGAAAGAGTGTCCACTGGCCTGTAGGTGTAAATAGACTGCAGAGTCCTGGCCTGACGAGGTAGCTCTTCTGTGTTGTGCCATCCGCTTAGCCAGAGGTTGTTTGGTTTCCCCGATGTATAAATCCTGGCACTTCTCCCGTAACTTTACTTTTATACCATATTATTGTGCACTTTCTCTTGGCTTCACTCATTCTGAAGATTCATAACAGAACCTAGCTCATTAAATTGGCTCATCCATTTTTAAAATATTCATTCTATGGCAAATTGACACTTTTATGACTCATTCTGGTGCAATATCGTGTTAAATTCATTTGTTGAAAAAAAATGCATTAAAATATTTGCTCAGCCTTGCTGTAGTGTGTGGCTTTCATGTTAAAACATTTGGTGCACTTTCCTGTAATCAGTGGATTGTTTTTATGCAACATCCTCTCATAGTGTCCTCTACCTACACCTCGGCTTATCTCGATCACCCACCTCTGTCGCACCAACCCTCTGCATGTCCAAATTTACTGCATCCATTGACCTCCTTTGTGGTCTTCCACTTTTGTCTGGTTGCTCTATATTCAGTATCATTTGTCCAGCGTGTCCGCTGCACGTCCTCTGCACATGTCCAAACCATCCCAGCCTTGTTTCTCTAACTTTGTCCCCAAACCGCTCAACATGAGTTGTCCCTCCATTGTACTCATTTCTAACCCTGTCCATTATGGCCATTCCCAATGAAAAGCTTAACATCTTCACCTCCACCACAGCCTCCTATGTTTTTGTCCGTTCCACTGTTTCAAATTCACACATCATAGCAGGTCTTGTAAACCTCCCCTTTCACTCGTCCTGCTATCCTTCTGTCACACATCACCCCTGACAGTCATCACCCTGCATTCTCTTCTTCACCTCTCTTGTGCACTATCCTTTACTTTGGATGGTTGACTCTTAAGTTTTTAAACTCTTTTTTTTTCACCGCCTGTGCTTCTCGCAGCTTCAACTTTTCAGTCACACATAGACTCTGTCTTGCTCCCTTTGAGAGTCCAAGACATTGGCATCGTTTTTCTGCAGCAGAATCATATCAATGCCTTTTTCTGTAAAAGTCTATTAGAGCTGACCTTTTGAGAAAAAGAAGAAGAAGAAGAAAATTTTGTGTTTTTAAGTGACCAGGAAACCGATTCTGACTGGAATGCAAATGTTCACTGTCAGATGATGGATGATGAGCCACTGTTTACGAATGAAGTTTGTACACAAGCTCACCGAGGAAGATCTTTCCTCTTGTGTTAAGCGTCGATCTCTTCTATATATTCGTGTCTTACGTATTGCTGTGCTGTCAGATTGACTTCATTCACATTTTCCTGGTCTAATACCTGTCTGACTTCTGGGGGTCACCCTTCTTTTCAGGCTGTCTGTTGTACAACTCTCCTCCTTTCCACCTCTACTACATCCAGGTTGTCCAGGCAGGTCCCCTCAGTTATGTCACAATCTGAAAGCAGGGACCCAAGCGCAGAACAGGTTGACGTCTCAGAGCACCATTTATTTACACACCAGTGTGATAATATATACAGTGACGGGGAAAAATCCAGGGTTCCAAGGGATTAGGGGAAGGCTCTCTCTCTCACGCTCGCTCACGTCCTCACATCCAACTCACACACTTTCGTACAGCTGGGAGGTCACAGGTTCGGGAAGGTAAACTGGAACAAGAAAGGGAAAAATCACTCACAAGTCATGAAGGTAGGGCGTAAAGGTACAAGACCACGGGAGCTGGGAAGAGAGACTAACGTTAGTAGCACAATCATCCAGCGATGAGAAGATCTGTGGCCCAGCCTCAAATAGTAGTCGGGAAATCAGCTGATCGCCAACAGGTGTGTGAGCCAAGGGCGGGAGCCAGCAGTGAGCTCTGCCCAGGCAGAGAGGTAGGGGAGAGGGAGAGAAAAAGCAAAAACACAAGTGTAGCCTTGTGAGGCCGGCTGGGCAGGCACGGGGACCATGACAAGTTACCTCCTACCTCTATGATTTTACATTTTTTAAATGTTCCATTTTCTTTTTTCACTACTGAAATAAAGATCTGTCTCATTGTCCGGCATGAATCTGTCTTTTAGCTTTAGCTTGAGTTCAGTTTCAGTGCATGCACTTTTGTACACTGCACTTACTGTTAGTCATGTGACACGCACAGAGAGAAATCTAAATCTCTGCCAGAAAATCATTCCTCAAAAGCATGTTAGCTTTCCCAGAACCTACTCTTAATGACACAGCGCAGCTGAAAGGACCAAATGGAAAAATTTAATCCTTCTCATTATTTTGTTTAAGACAACAACTAAACTTTTAGTCCCTTTCCTCTTAAACTCAAGAGAAGGTGCTGACAAATGAGCCATGGCTTCAGGAACGAAGACTATCAAGGTGATACAGAGATGATTAATTTAGGGCTCCAACATGGCTTCATAATGTTGCATGTGTGATTAATTAGTCTCAGGGTGGGGTGCTATTTAGGTCTCTGGGTTAAGAAGGCTCCCCATGTGCTGTGAGGCTAATGCAATGGTCAGAATTTGAATCCACATTTAGGTGTAATTTCATAACATATTTCATAGGTATAAAATCATTCTAATGCCTACATGCACCTCATATATAGCTGAGAAAATGTTTACTATTTTCTGTATAGTGTAATAACAGGATATTATTAGATTCTAATGGAAACTTAAATTTTTATTATTTCCTTAGAATCAATAATGCCTTTTATTATTATGGTTCAGAGGAAAAACGTGGCAAGTTTCTGAGGCAATAACAGTTATTAATAAGCGAACTTCAACTGCAGTGTTTTATGATGAACTGAATATTTTACTTTGTCTAAGTCGAGAAAAAAGTTGTGTGGAGTGGATTTATTTTCAGGGGGATCAGATAAAATCTTTTAGTTCAAATTCTTGGGCCATTTCAAGAATGCCCACGCCCTTATTTAACTATCAGCTGGAGGCTGTTATCGTTATTTCTACTATGAACTGATTGAATGGGCTGGTATTTCCATGTGCCACCATATAAACACACACATCTGTGTGAGGCCCACACACACACAGACACTCAACTTTTAGCTACGAATGGACTAATGGAAACAAGACAAAATTGAGGAAATTGAGGAAATGGCTGATATTATGTCCGACTTCCTCAATAATTAGTTCTACGTTTGTGTGTGTAATAAAGATTTTGGGAGGAAAGTCCTTTGCTGCAAACAAGTTAGCTTAGAAGTCACGTTAGGTGTGTTTTAATGGTCTGGTAGTTATCTGTAGGTAAGAAGCGGGCATAAACACAGCTTGGATATTTGTCCTCACAGTAACTCTACAGACCTAATTATGATTCATATACTTGATAAACAGTATTTAACTTTGACATATTCCAATAAGATGTTATGAATACTCCTTATTACTTTATATGGGGAAACATTAGAACATTGGTGTGTTAACAGCCTAATCCAGTAGTATTTAGGTCAAATCATCTCTGATGGATGTGTTTGTCTCATTTGTGAATTGAGCTTCTGAATTCTTCCGCAAGGTACATAAGCTCAAAAGAAAAAAGACCATCATTGTGTCCTAAAATATCCCTGTGCTATTCCCTACGACTCTGTGGCGCTCGGAGCGTCTCCCTTAGGGACCACTGGCTAATAACAGCATACAATCAACAAGTGCATCACTTTTTTGTCATATTAGGGCATATCAAGAAAAGGCGAGAGAGACGAAGCGAGCCAGAGACAGTTCCTCCGCCAGATTCTCAGGCCTCGGCAGGTCTGTCTCAGTGGCAGAATGGACGGTTCCTGTGTTTGTGCCTGTTCCTGTCTCCCGCTGTCACTGTGAGGCGCGTCGCCATTGTTTCCGCAGCGAGCGCCGGAGGTCAGGGCTGCTCCCTCTCTCGCTCAGGCTCTTTCTCGCTCGACCTTGCGGCCCGGCTCGGAGAGCCGGGAGAGAGCAGGAGGCCAGGCTCCAAACAAAGCTGGTCACACCTAAATGAACTGGAGATACAGTTGGAGAATGGGCTGCTGAGCTCAAGTGTTGCTTCTAATCGTGCATGTAGTACACACACAGTAACAAACACAGCTCACTCACACATTTACACGTCCACCTTTTGTTGTGCAGCAGGGGGATTCCAGGTTTCTTGTAAATACTGCGCAGGTAAACAGACTCCCTGTCTGGCACATTGAGATTAGAAGTGGGTGGGTTTTTTTCTACTGTATTATTCTGGGCTGAACTCACAATGCACTTCACCTGATTTTATTGAACTTCGTACCACTCGGGTCACTTTTTTGCTTTTCTGTTTTCCGATTCGTTCTACTACTTTTCTTAACCACTGACTGGCTTCTTTTTCTATACACTGCTCTGTATCTTATTTAATACCCAGACTTTTGGAACATGTCTGGAACATCTGCATGCTTTAAATGACAGCAGATCTCATGCATTAACAGCACTGTGCTGCACTAGTGTTACAATCATCTCTTTACAATGATGTAGCTGCCGAGTCCAAATTACACCAGAGCTCGACAGACCAAAGTTTATTATCTTTTTGCTCTGCATTCAGCTGTTTTCATCATCTATGAAATGTCAGCTGCACTATCATTGTAATCTGCAGATCATTACACAATAGAAATATATGAAGCCTGACAAGAATTATATCTGGGCAAAATCCAGTACTGATTTTTCAATAAATACGGACCTGACTGAGCGGCTGTGTCTTGGCACATCTGTAGGACTCAAAAATGCATGTTTATACAGTCCTCTCACCTCACAGAAAGCATAAATTGGGGGAATTTTCTCATCAAATCGCCGTATTTGTTCTGGCGCATAAATCCAATGTTTTCAGTGTGGTAGTCCGATGGGTCATGATATATTGTTTTTTAAAGAAATCATCCCGATAAGTTTGTTAATTGAGCGTTAAGGGCCTGTCATGATTGCAAAATTCATCTCTGCTGTGTATCATTATGACAGCGGCATCACTGAGGCCTTCTGAGCTGGGATCAACTTACATAAAGTATGTCATAAATTACATTTTAAACATTTGTTTATGCAAGGAAGCTACTCTGACCACATTGTTTCAGTTTACATGCTCACATCTGGGAGCTGCCAATTTAACTGCAGTCTACGGCATTACATGTGTGGCCATGAAGCAGGCGATTACTGGCTTTTTATTGCAGAAATGGTAGAACATTACATTAATGTATTCAGTGCATAATATTTTGCTTGTTTAATCTTGCAGTGTAACACTTACATGATTGCAAAAGTTCAAGGATTTACATGCGTGATGAGCGCAGAACCCATGTGTCACTGAAAAATCACAGCAGAAATATCCCATTTAGAATATTGATATTGATCAACTGTGGGATTTACTGTATAACCAATAATATACCTTGTGGTGCTGCATGTGCAGAGGTCATAAATTTGATCTGCTCAATTTTACCTTCAATAATTTTTCCTGCAAAAGAACGTGCACTCAGCAAGCAGTCATATAATAACAGATTGTGCTCAGCTTTCATGAAAGGCTCTCGCCTCTTTAAACACGACAGCGTTCACAAAGTCAGGCCAGTAAAGAAATACGCAGTTATGTGTGAAAACCTTAACCGAACAGTAAAAACCTATGATTTTAAACCATTAAACACCATGACTGCCAGCTTGGTCTTATCACCCGAAATCAGCGCCTCGCTAATCTCACTAATGGTGTTGCAGCTGGGGTTGAAGTTCAGCCAGGTTACAAAATCTTGTGGAAAGCCATCCCAGAGGACTTTGATGATGAATGGCCATGACTCTGAAATGTTCAATGCTTTTAAGCTGGCGTGATGTTCAGGTGTCCACAGACCTGCATCTGTGTAATGTACACAAATTATATTGTGTACCACTCACTCTTTTATCCATGTGTTTTTCCCAAAGCAAACAGTGAATATAAATGTCCTTTATCTCCCTCCACATCCTCTGTGTTTTCTGTCCTGACCCTGCTTTTCTCCTGCGGAGTTATTTGCTCAGCTGGTAGCCGACGCCTTGACTTCCAAGTCCCTGGTGTATTAATAAGTTCTCCTGATTGACATGTTAACGGCTTTGTTGTTGCTACTTTTCAAATTTTATATTTTCTTTCAGCCCCTTAACACGCATAGGCTCATTTTAACTTGCCAAATAAATGCAGAAGAGTAACAAATGAAAGCAAATTCACCATAAAGTGTCTCAGTAAGGTGTTGGAGCACCACAGAACAGCTTTGGAGCACATTGGCATTGCTTCTAGTGTCTGGAGCTCTTGTTCTCAGACTAAACATTATTAGAAAGACATTTGTGCTGTCAAACAAGCTGGTCCAAAATCCTCCATAGGTGTTCAGCTGGATTATGTATGAAATTATTAAAATTTTCATACATTTAAAATCCTTCAGTGACCCCCGTTGTGTCCTGTGAATGGGGAAGAGACTAGTTCTATTGGAAGGGAAAGGTTTCTATCACTTTTTATTAGTTTGCACTAACTACACAGCACCATATCCACTACTGTGGTGTGTCAGGAGTTCATGTTTTTCCTTTAATTTTTCACCCACCTACAGATATATCCATCCTGTCCCACAGCTAAACTAAGGTTAAATCACATAATGCTAAAGGTTTACTTCCACAGTGCCGTGTTTTTAATGTATAAATATGGTGTGTCTAAATAAACAGCCTAAGCTTCAGGGAAAATGGTCACAAAGATAATTAATAGCACTACTATAAACACTTTAGGGCATTTAGCTATTTTCTATTTTCACTACAAGGTGTAAAAAGCATCTGTGTCACATTGGCATCGACTGCAGGTAGCTGAGTCACACAGAGCATTGGCTTTGACCATGAAATCCAACATTTTCCAGCTGAGATCAAATTCTTAACTAATGGCCGGTGCCATCTGGTCCTGATGAGGAAAAGAAACACACCGTAAGCCTTACGTAAAGCCGGTTATTTCACTATTCTCAGGTTCTGAGTTTCTCCAAAGTGTTAGTGATAGATTCCAGTCACGATAAGGTGGCTTGTTTTTACTAAGACATTAGAAATCTCCTGATCTCAAAGCAGACATGAGCAACTCATCTCAGTTTTAGGGAGAGGGATTTGCTCGTCTGTGAACAGCGCTGTGAGTGTTATTAATCTTAAAATATACAAAGATTTTTTTACAGCTTTCGACTGTGCAAAAATGTACCAGATGCAAAGTGCCAATAAAAATTAGACTGAATAAGTGACCGGTTACACCAGTTACCTTTTTTGATACCTTTGAAACGTATAATCATATGATTATAAGGACATCTATTTAATTCTGTTATACTTTTCTGTAAAAAAAACAAACAAAACACAGACCAACACTATATCTGACGTCAGACCTGAACTTCATTAACAGCGACTTCAGCTTAGTTAACGCTCTGCTGTCTGTCTTGAGGCTGACAGTGAACAGGACTATTTCCTGAGGTCTCACACCCTGCAGCAGTGAGGCTCGAGTGAGCTCGGATCAGTCACCTTAATCAAGAAAAATCACAAATACAGCTCAGATGAATGCATGTCAAACAAATGATGGATTACTTACAAAGGCTCTCATTATAAATGAAGACAAATACACATTTCCGTAGTGCATGTGTTGTAGACTTTCAGGAGAATAATTCCCATAAAACTCCTATGAATTTAATTTCTAACAGCTTGAAATTGCTTCTTCGAGGTCCAGAATGGCCTAACAGGGACCTGAACTCTTTGCTTTTGGCAGATTTTAGTCTTTGTTTGAGTAAAGAGGTTTTGAATTATCAGCAGGGTGCAGCACTCCCATGGGACATAGGAACAAAGGCTGCTGTGTAGGGAGGCTGTTTTTGTAAACCTGACTGTTTTAGGATCGTGGAAAGAAAGTCAAGGTTGTGCTTGTGATATTTTACCATTATTTGAAGTGGATCATTTAACTGTAATAGACTGTGCTTGTCATCCTTGTGTGTTGGTACAGTAAATGTAACTCTATAGGCTTTGAATAACATGACACTAAGTGAATGGGCATTTTCTCATTTACCATTGTTCCAAAATACTTAGTAGTAATTTTGTATGTTGTCACTATGCAATGTTTGCTTTTGTCAGGGTCATATCACATCATGTCATCTAAACGAACAACACCGTAACCCTGAAACTGATTCTACCCCATTTAGTGTCTCACTTAATGCTTAAAAGGACAAGTGAAAAGCTTAAAATGCAAATGTACGACACGTGAAATGTGGTGTGAAATTTATATATAATCCCATGATATCACATTGCTCTGCCATCATTTTGGATCAATTTTGAAATGTAATAACCCTGTAGTATAAAGCTATTACTCACCCAGAAACTGTAAATACAGCTGTGTTGCTTTGAGAGAGATTTGACCGCAGTCCATGTTTTGTCTTTTGTTGAAGCCTATCCCAGTTGTCAAAGGGGAGAACTGGGGTAGATTCTAGGCTTTTTACCAGTCTGCTGCAGCATCACACAACCGTTTACCATTATATTCCCACCTACTGCAAGTTTAGACTCACTAATTACCCTAACCAATGCATTATTTTGCACTGTGGGAGGTTACTGGATGACTCACACAAGTATGAGAAGGACATGCAAACTCCACATAGAAAGGCCCCACCCTTGATTTGAACCCAGGACCCTTCTGTGTGTGCAGGCTCTCCATGATAGTATTATACAGTTAAGCTTAATTTATACTCCTGTATGGAATCTGTTAAGAATCTGGAAATTGGAATCTGTTGACAGACTGTCTACCAAAATATTTTTAAAAAATGGTGGAAAAGTCAAAGACTGAATGGGCCAAACACAGGGGCTCAGGGTTGTGTTGGAGAAGTTCCACATTAGGAGGTGAAGCCATACAGCTCAGAAGGGTTTGCTGGTATGAAATAACTATGGCTTAGATTTAATACAGATATTAAAAATCCCCTTTTAAGTAATGTATTACCATCAAAAATACACCAGATATGTCTGTGTCGGTTTCTCTGTCTGACAAAATCAGAGGGTTTGATTGTGCCCGCTCAAGACAATGCTTTGGATGTCTACAGGAGGCATCGCAGCGGCATCCCAGAATCAACTCTTTGCTTAGCCATGTTTAAAATACTACCGTGACTGTTTATTATAGGCTGTACACAACAGGTGAGGAGGGCAGGAATTCAGACACAGCAACTTCAAATTTCAAAATAAAAGATCCTGTGCCGATTAATGATCTGTTTCTGAAATGCTCCCGGTGGGATTTGAAGCTGTGCAAAGGACAGAAATGCGTCAGATGCAAAGATGCTGCATGTCTAAACAAATTCCTTCGAGAAGGTCAGAATATCAGGACAAAAGTGACTAAAAATGACTTTTAAGTTACAAGTGCTTAAAGGAAATACCTGTAACTGTTTATTATAGCTGTTGTTTACTATTAAGGGAGAAATTGCAAAATAGTTGCCAGGGGATATTTGGGCTATAAGCAGATTCTTTCTAAGAAAACTCAGGTTATGTCAAAATGTATTCAGCAATTATCCCATAGCTCTTATGCTATTTGCACTTCTATTTGATACTATGTAAAGCAAAGGAATATATTAAAACATCCATACTGCTGTATTTAGTAATAGAAAAATAATTTATCTTTCCTTGTCAACATTGTAATTGGGTTGAATTGGCTTCCTGGACTATTTCTTTGAAATGCCTGTGTCAAGAGCGCACATTTACTTTGGCACGGCACTATGGCATGACCTCTGTGGGTACAAAATTGAACAAATAGTCAATTAACTTGTCTTGTGTCTTTTTGTGGACTTTGGGGGCCTCATTGTCCAATTTCATTTGAATCTTTGCTTACATTGTTGGTCTTTGATTTGCCTTTCGTCTAAAGTGTTCCTTTAATTTGTCAGCCAAACACTCCCACACATGGAAACATTATTGTGCTGAGAAAAGACTTGCATGAGAAAACTACAGTTATTATCTCTATCTGATTGCTTTTTTTTTGTGCATAAAATTAAGTCACACAGCTGTTTTTCTTTCTTAATAATGTCCATTATGGTCACCACCAACCTTACTCTGTGTTTTCTCTCTGTTTTTCCTCTTCATCCACTTTTTAGTTATTTTCATTCCTTACTTTAATATTTAGAGCCAATTAGATTCAACAAAACAGATACCTCAAAGTCTAACTCATCTTCTCATTTTGCTTGGTTTTAGATAGCTAGCCTGTGTGTACTTTGCTGAGCCTTCTAGCTTTGTTGATTTATGAGGTCAACACCTGCAAATTACAAATATATCAAATCAAGACTAATGACTTTTTAAAACTCAGGGGCTTCTCTTTAGGGGTGACCACCCCCTTCTCAGTCAACAGATAAAATGCGGCATCAGTGACAGAAGGGTCGACAGACAGACTGAAGCCTGGGCAGACACCCAACATTTAGCTAAATTTCCTGTCAAACTAGCAGTGACATGCTTAACACATGTACTATACCAGACACAACATGAAGACATAACTGTGTAATTGGCCTGGGAAGCAGCAATGGACAAAACAAGTATGACAGCTCAGCGATCTGCTGCTTGGAAGGACTGAAATAAGATTTGCATTCTTACACCTGTCTGAGGTTAGGCTATCACAACAAAAGAACTTTGCCTATAGAGAGAGACAGATTGTGTTTTGGTCGAATGTTAACAACAGATGAAGCTTGATACACTGTTGACTTAATCAGAATCATTTTGTAACCTTTACCAGGTGCTGCAAGTGCCAGTTACTGGTTTGTTGCGTGGAGTACATGACACACATTATCGTCAGTGTATTAGCTTTCAGACTGTGGACATATTAGCATTTAACACAAATCCAAAAACAGACCAAAAGTAAACTTTTTATTTTATTTTATAAAAATGCAAATTCCTTCTTCAAGTAAAGCTATGAGATTTTTTAGTGAAAACAAAGACATTGCCTTTGCGGAGCTCACTTAAATGCAAAAAACCCCCCCCAAAAAACAAGGGAAGTAAATCATCTCAAATCTTTCCACAGCAGTTCTATCAATAATGCTACTTATTTAAGCTTTTGGCACAGCGGTCATCTCAAATGTTGCCTTTTTTTTAGCCATGTTTAGTAACAATTAATTATACTAATAAAGGTTTTAACAACGTCCCAGACTTGGATGTCCTGTGTATAGATTCCCAGTGCTTCAGCTTTATATTTGACCCGTTCCATCCAGCACTGGATTTACAATTTGATGCTTCCCAGATACCATAATTCAGGTTGTGACTGTAGCCTGGCAACACAAGCTGATAGAATCATCAGAAAAATATTTGCAATATAATCTCAATATTCTCATGGAAGTGAAGGATTTATGATTGCAATCAGATGAGTACCATACTGCCCTGCAAGTCTTCTTTTAGAAAAAGACCCCCAGACCTGTCTTTGCTCACCATACACAATCACTTTTCAGTCTGATGCACTTTGTACATGTCAAAACACTTTTTCTCAAAACAAAGAATGCGTTGTTTTCATGACTGTCACAGCTGTGACCTTTCACATTTCTCATTCAGATTTCCATCTCTATTTGCTGCTCGCAACCTGCTCTGGTCCTCCCTTGAATTTATTGAAGTGCTTTTCCTGTGGTAGCGGCAGGCAACATCTGAAATGCCGTCTCTGTCTAGCCCCAGCGACGGCTTGTGATTAAAGTTATGTATCTACCAGCTGTTTACAAGTGACCATCTATTGAGGACTGCACAAGGGCTGAAGGGTTGGGGAAAACACCAGCAGTCTTTATTTTGGTTTAGTGGCCTCCTGTGGCCTTCTGAAATCCCCTTTAGGCCAACCTTACCCTGCTTGCAGAGTCCCCCCCCCTTTCATGTCTATTCAATATCTGAGAGATGGTCTGATAATTGTTCTGTTTATGTCCCGTGTTCTCTAAAAAGTACTTTGTTTTGTGCTGTATTGTTAAAAGTGCTTTATAAATACATCCAACCGCTCAGTTTACTCACGTACACAGTCGTGCTGTAAATACAAACCATACACAACACACACACTACAAATTAATTGCATGCATTCATGTATACATTAACTGGGAACTTTATGTACCCAGAAAAGTTTCAAATAATCCACGTTAGAACAACCTAGGTCAAGCATTGATAGTGGTGCTGTTATCATTGCACACTGCAGTGGTATTTTACTTATAAAATGAGGGTCTCTGTGTCAAGGACCCAAAGTTACTATTGGCCTTATTATTAGGCATTTGTGAAGCTTTTTCAACCTGCATTCACTCACTTTAAAAACACAAGCGAGAACTAAAAGGAATCAAAAACTGTCAAAATAATGCTGCATTGCAGACCCAGGACCATTACAAAGCCTGTGTATAGTCATTATGAGCTTTGTCTTTTTTAAAGATATAGCCCCACACGTAGGGGTACCTCAGGGAAGCCTTTCGGTGGATTCGAAGCCCCGACATTCTGATCATGGGGTGCCCGCTCTAAATACTGAGCTATTCCTGCCCTCTAGGAGACATTTAGGATGTTGGTTGACTAAAATCAAGTGACAGGTTCCACAAATACCCTTTTCCACAGATGTGATTTTTATATAATGGAGGATTTATAAGTAATACACACAAAGCTTCAATAATCAGGAATGTTCATCAGCTTCCTCCACAGATCAACTTTGGCTTTATTTGGATGCTTATTGATGAGCGTCCACAAGGCTGCACAAAAAAACAAAACAAAACAAAAAACTCTTTTGGACAATTTTCAGTGTGACTTGATTGGGTGTCGCCTGCACTGGCATTTGGAAAGTTGAACTTTTGTCAAATCCACATTCCAAACCATCCAATTCAAAGTGAATGAGAGATGAGAGTTGAAACCTGTCACTCATGCACCCTGAGGAATCCACGCTAAGGAATTCTGTGCTTTTCCTTGGATGAGATGTGTATATTATTGTAGTGTCCTTCCCTTATAAAGTGCCTGTTGTTGTGATTTGGAGCTATATGAATAAAATAAAATTGTACTGAACTGGAAAAAAGGAAGATGAATGCTGAACATCCATCTAGTCTACCTTCAGTATCCTAATGAACTATTTTTTTCTTCACCAGGAGACATCAATCAAATCAAAAGCAGAGTAAAATGAACAGTGGTCAGGACTGAAGTTTCTATGTTTTCCATGTGCCTGTGTGGGCTCCTTCCAACAGTCCAAAAACATACTTATTAATTTGTGAATGTCCAGACTGTACCCCACCCATCACCCTGTAGCATCTGGCACGTCCTCCAGCTCCCCAACAACCCTAATTTGGATATTTGGTCAAGAAAATGGATGGATGGATGGATGTAGGGATGGATAGTGAGTAAAATAAGTGGAAAACGAGTAATAAAAATGTCAGACATATAAAATGAGTTTTTAACTAGATTCACACCGGCAAGAACATTCCTTGAATTTCTCCCATGGCTATGGTTGCCTAAACCACCATCTGCCCCTACCTCTGCAACTACAAATTCATCATAAAAATCTCTCACCAGCTTTTTCCCAGTGCACACTGATGTTCAGCAGGGGAATAGTGTGTAGATTTGAGGTTGCAGTGGTGTACTGAGAGGTCAGTGTGCGTTTATCTATCTATTCTAGGTCTCCTTATGGCTTCCCGCGGGATGATTTTGTAGAGAAAAACAAAAAAAAAAAAAATGCCACCCAAGGCTGTTCCACAACCCCTGACCTATATGACATCCCTCTCTTTTTGTCAAATTCTGTGTCTAATCTAACCAGAATAGGTAGTCACATCTAAGCCTATTTTCATAGAGCAAATCAAGTTATTTACCTACTGGCTGCAGGTTGCTAAACTCTGCACCATAAAATAGTAGTAACACAGTATTTATGTTGATACATTTCACGTGCATATACAGTGTGTGGTCATCTCTGTGTTATAATCAGTGTTTCTCATGAGAAGAGGGATTTATATGTTATGAATCAACTTTGACCATCAGACCCAGAGGTCTGTATTTCACTTCATGTCAGCTTAATGTCGCTAATGTAAAACTGTCAAGCCATCAGTCATGAGAAAATTTCTCATGACTGATGGCTGAAGAGGGGGAAAAGCTCCCTTCTTATTTATAGTCAACGTTTCATGGATGCCTTGTAAGGAGGTGCCCCACCATTGTTGCTGCAAAGCCCAAAGTCAACATCTTTGCCTGAGATTATTTAGAAAGAGATTTAACCCTCTGAAGCTGTAGGTTGTAAATAGACCCTACACAATGGGAATCATCATCTTTTATGTATACTGAACTGAAGTTGAGATGTTTGACTTTAGAGAGTTTAAAATGACGGTTTAAAAAAAAATGAAGGTTTATGGTGAGATTAATGGTCTGGTATGGTTAAGTTTAAGGGTTTAGTTTATGTTCTGGTTAAAATAAATGGTCCGATAACCTCTGGAGAACCTGCTCATAGGGAAATTATTTTCTGTTCAAAGATGATGCTTCTTTTCTCTAATTATCAGATCCAATTAGTTCCAAATAACTAGGAGAAATTCGACATGCATTGGCTTTACAAACCTGTGTTTGAAAAGTTATTGTACTGACAGTTTCCAGGTGTTAAGTAGAAGTATCCAAGTTCCCAAGATTAGATTTGATGACTTTAGTAACTGAAAAAGACGTCTCTGGGAGGTAATCCCAAATGTAGCATTTCAAAAAATATCATGTGAAACGAGAGCTGCTCATATGACTGTTTCTATGTCTTTTGAGTTACCTGCCTGCAGCTAAAGTCCTTGGTTTATTAAGTGTGTAGGCTGAGGGTGGAGCTAGCTAAAAAAAAAACAAGTTATGGGAGAAGGGAAAGGAAGGGTGGGAAGAAGTTTATTTGTAATACATTTAGTAATTGTCCTGTTGTCTTGCATTTATAATGGTTTGCTTTGCTGACATATAGGCTACATTCTCTCTCCTTTTTGGTTAGGTCAGCATGGTGGCAAAGCAGGTGACGTGGTGTCTAGTACTGTTTCCTCACAGCAAGGTCCAGGGTTTGAATTTGCATGTTGGATATTCTCTCAGAGCGCTCCAGCTTCCTCCCACGGTCCAAGGACATGCTGTTAGTGGGGTTAGGTTAATGATGATTCTAAAATTTCCCACAGGTGTGGATATGAGTGTGAATGACTGTCTGTCTCTCTATGTTTCCCCATGACACACTAATGACCTGTCCAGGGTGTAGGCCGCCTTTCACCCTATGGCAGCTTGGATAGTCTCCGGCCTTACCGTGACCTGGAATCGGATACGTGGAAGAAAACGGATGTTTACATTAGACTGTTGAGCTAACTTCTTGTATTGATAAGCTGTGTTTTGAGTGGTTTTCAGTTCAGTTTGCCCCTTTTTATCTTTATTTCTTTATTTCATCAAAAGTTCCTATTTATCTTTGAAACTTTTTTTCCAGAAAAGTTCAAAACTGCAATAAAAACAAAAATCTGCAATTTAGAAATAAACTTGAATAATTATTTAACAGATAAAAGGAGAAACTAAAGATTTTAAGTGTTTGTTTTATTTGTTAAACATAAACACATTTAGAAATTGATTCCTGCAACACACTCCAAAGAAGTTGGAGCGTCCACCAAGGGTTCAGTCTTTGGAAGCAAAGATGGTTCATAGCTCAGCTGTGTGCTGAACTATGTGACAAAATCAACAACCAGTATAAAAAGCAGTTTTTCTCAATGTGAGACAACCAGAGATGGGCAGACTGTAATCTGATTACTTTTTTCAAGTAACAAGTAAAGTAAGGGATTACATTGCAAAAACGGTAATTAGATTACCGTTACTTTCCCATAGGAACGCTGCGTTACTGCGTTACTAAAACCGTGATTTTTTGCGAGAATGTCTCACGACAGTGATGTAAGCGAGTGCGCCGTTAGTGGCAACAGCTGTGTGCAGATCAACAATGGATCACATATCGATTGTGGGAGAGAGTATGAGCGTGTAGCGTTTAAAGCGTGGAAGTACTGACCTTACTTTGAGTTTGATTCCATAAAAAGTGACAAAAACATTAGAGTCCGTTGTGCGTGGGAAGAAAACTTCTTTTTACAGCGAAAAAACCCCCCCTAAACTTCCAAGCAAGCACCAAGTGCGCAACGATGTAATGGGAAATTCACAGAGAAACTCGCGGATTCTTCAACTGACCGCGGCACACCTGCACCAGGGTAAACCTCCGCCTACCGCAGTCCTGCTTTACAGGTGAAAATAGAGCAACAGGACCGCTGAGTCTTTGACTTTATTTATTTTCTGCTGTGTTTTACTTGCATCTATTTGAAAGAGTGAGTGTAAACACAAAAAATATTTTATTTTATGTGCTGGAATGTGTAGAAAATAGGTTTAAATGTTAAACTAATTTATTCAAGTCAGAGAATGTTGCATATAATTCAATTTTTGCTTGATGCATAAAGTTAAAAGATTAAAACTGATAAAATAAGTTTAAAAAAGAGACTTTTCCATTTGATTACATTCTGTATGATGGATTATGCAGAAAAAGTAGAATTGGGCTGAAAGATCTATCGCTTTATCACCTATTCAGGTTGTAAATCGTGTTTTTATAAAGTAACTAAGTAACTAAGTAATTAATTACTTTTGAAAACAAGTAATCAGTAAAGTAACGGGATTACTTTTTTGGGGAAGTAATCAGTAATTAGTTACTGATTACTTTTTTCAAGTAACTTGACCAACACTGGAGACAACAAAGAGTTTAGGCCCATCATCATCGTCATCTACGATATATAAAATTGTGAGGAGATTCAGGAAGACAGACAGATGAAATCACTGTGCCTAAAGGAAACCACTGCTGAGTGTGCGTAAATATCAAGAAATGCATCCTAAAGCAGTACCATGCAAAGAGGAAACCATGTATCAATTTTGTGCAGAAACGTTAGAATCAGCGAGGTTGTTTTTTTTGTTCCAAGCTCACCTGAGATGGAACGAGTGACAATAAAAATATAGTATCAATTTCTAAAAGTGTGTGTTTATAAAATAGAACAAACAATTAATAAATAGAGTTTATTGAAAACACTGATAATTCGTTGTTCATTTGCCTGTTAAATGAAAGTCAAAGTGATTTACCAAATCAGGGGTATTTAATAAAAACACTTTTAAGCAACTGTTAAAAATGACAGTTTTGTGTTTTATCTTATTTTTAGAAAGTGTCCCAACTTTTTTGAAAATCAGGTTACTAATTTTTGTGATATTTTTGGTGTAATATAAAACACACTACAGCTGTGCCTGTGTGTACATACCCAATAGTACTTTCATATGAGATATGTTATAATGGCGTCTTTGTCATGCTGGATTTTTGCCTCAGACGTGGGTGTTTTTTACAGTGTGATCCCTACAGCTTCAGTCAGTCTCTATGGGAAACACCAACAGTACATTCAAGACATTTGCAAATCACAAGCTTAGACAGTACAGGAAGACCCACCCTTACGATTTGCATACGTTGCCTGGTTATTTGTGGTCTGTTTCTCTGAGTTTGGAAATATTTTATTCAGTGCAACACAACACCACCATCATGAATAGTCAACAATGTAAAGGTTTCTTACATTTTAGGAAATTGTTTTTGATGCCTTCATCATTATTTTTTCAGCACATGCACACCTGGCTGCCGTCCTTTACGACACACACACTGGCTCCCGACCAGCTGTGCTGTAATAGATGGGGGTTAAAAGTATTGTTGATGAGGTAATGGAGAAGTGCCTGTGTGTTTTCCACCCACATTTCTCTGGGGAATTTGAACTGGTGACCTTGCAGTTAACAAACCTGCATCTCTAAATATGATGCTCCTGCTACAGCTCTGATTAGATCAGCTCAAACCAGAGCAGTAATATGAGATGAAAAGACAAAGTATTTGTGCGTTTGCAAACTAAAGGTTCAAGTTTTTTAGAAAACACTTTGCGAGCCTGGTTTTGTTTTGCAGTTTCTGCAACATGATAAAATTCGAAGTCGTCATGTAAAAAGCAATTATAACAATTTAATCAGTGTGGAATTCCATGTGTTGAACTTTGATTTGATTAAATAACTGGTAGGTCTCCAGTGGCAGCTTTGTTATATGTGTTTACATCTGGTCACTTCCTTTGGTATCTGCGACCTGCCCAGGAGTCCATACACTGTATTTAACATCACACCTACAAAATGAGGCCATGTGAGACCTAAACTTATGGAACACATGTCAGGATTTCACTTTGCCCTTTTCCCAAGTATAGCAAGTTCACAGTCAGAGCTCCATACCGGGTATGAGAAAAGCCTAACCTCTCAAGGGTCAGCCAAAGAAGTCCAGTCCAATATAATCTGATGTCGCACTCCAACAACCACACTGAGAATAAAATGCTGGGGCCTTGTTTATGTTCCAAAGCCTTAGAAAACTGCAGGAAA
This sequence comes from Pundamilia nyererei, assembly GCF_000239375.1. Classification (NCBI taxonomy): domain Eukaryota; kingdom Metazoa; phylum Chordata; class Actinopteri; order Cichliformes; family Cichlidae; genus Pundamilia; species Pundamilia nyererei. The sequence continues at coordinate 788,860 of NW_005187535.1, read as the reverse complement.
AATCAAGCTTGTCGTTACACTGCTCCGATTTCTGGTTTTACAGGAATTGGCACATTCAGTAACATTAACATTCATTTAACTTGGCTTTAAACCAGATCTAACTCAAGTCCAAGCCACTTAAAGGTTTACCTTTACAACACATTTCAAAATAGCAGTTACCGATTACTTAAGAAGGGGAATTACGTTAAGTCTTGTACAACATTTCTTTCCATGCATTTTAAACATTTCAGCATCAAGAAAAGGAAAAAGAATTAAGAAAATCTGTCTTTCAGCCAACTGCAGCGTCCACAGCAACTGATGAGGAGCTGCAGAGCTTCTTAAAGCACCACAGACAAAATTGACATCATATCTGACGCTGTCAGAAAGTTGCAATCCTGTTAGAAACTCGATAGCACAACAGATTGTGAGTTAAATAATACAAAAAGAGTGATGATAAACAAGGAGTCTCAGAAAAAGCAGCGGCTGTGTTGTTTAAGACCTGGCGCAAATTATGATGTGCTTCTGAGAAATGTTGGCAGTCTTGCTTGAACTCTGTTCTCAGTGGTTCATCAGACTTCAGAGAAAATTTGCTCCCAAAAGCTTGGATCTGAAATGTTCTTGTGCATTTACACTGTAAGAAATTGCTTTTTTTAGTCGAAAAAATGCGATGTTCATCTTTTATCACATTCTCGGGATTTAGGATTGGAAAAGATTAAGAGTTTCAACTACGAATAAAGTGAAAATAAAGTGACCATTTTCTTTTCTTTTCTTTTCTTTTCTTTTCTTTTCTTTTCTTTTCTTTTCTTTTCTTTTCTTTTCTTTTCTTTTCTTTTCTTTTCTTTTCTGCAAACACAAATAATGAGCAAAGAAATCATATTTTATTCACATGGGTGAGTTTTCATTTAAAATAATAATAGCAATTTAAAACCAGATTTGTCAGATTCCATGATGATTCCCGTTCCACCACATCCAAAGGACTGGGATCTGATGACTGTGGAGGCCAATCAATTACACTTTTTACACTGAGAATTACATGAGTCACTGTCATGATCAAGAAACCAGTTTGTGATAACCTAAGCTTTGTGACATACTGCATATTTCTGCTGGAAGTAGCCATCAGAACAAGGTCATAAAGGATGGTTATGGCCAGCAACACAATTCAGGTCAGCTGTGGTGTTGAAATGATGCTCAACTAGTGCTGAGGAGTCTAAAGCGTGCCAAAAAATACCCCACAAACCATTACACACATCTGTGCTTTTGTACCTGATCCATTGATACTAGGCAGGACGGAGCCAAGGTTTCCAGCTGTTAATGCCAAAAGCAGCTCTCTAACATCTGAATCTAAAAACATACCGAAATCAAGACTTACCAGACTAGGTAATGTTTTTCCAATTTCCTATTGTTCAATTTTGGTGATCTGTAAAGTAAAATGAACAGCGTACTACTTCCACTTAAATCATATTGGAATGTAAAGTATTGACATATCTTGTTATTATAACATACACTATAAATAACATTTGTTTCTGTTGCCATCTGATGAAAATGTGAATGTGTTTGCTCATTATTTGCAGGGTTAAAACAAACAATGAGCTCAAAAATGGGCCAAAAAGAACGCTTTATATTTTTAAACTATGAATGACACTTTCAAATGCATGTAAACGCTAAGCAAGTTTATGTCTCAGACGTCGACTAAATCGTGGAACTGTTTGCATCCTTTTGCAGTGAAATCAGTGGTGGTTCAGTAGTAATTGCCTGCAGGGCATTTCTGCCTTCCAAAAGGAAATAGCTGAGAAGTCAGCTCTTCACTCCGTTAATGATGCTTGTCTGCTGAATGCCAGAAGAGGAGTCTGATAACCAGGCAACAAAGACACAGTCTGCATAGTCCTGCATCACAGTGAAACGACTCATTTAACAGGGGTCATTGTGAGCCTTTTGTACGTGATGTCTTCCAAAAATGAGCCATGAATGATGACATCCTTTTTTTCTCTTTTGGGGCTGTTTTTTTCCAGAGTATGCTAATAAACAAAGATGTATCACATCCCTTTCTTTGCTGTGGAACAATTGGAAGTCATTGCTGACAAATAATGATTATATTCTTCTCGTTTCTCCTCTTCTTCCTCTGCTTTCCTTTGTCTCTCATAAGGGACGTCCCTGTATGGAAAGAGTGATCAACCTGTTTCTGCAAGTGATGCCGGTGACCTTTTTCTTCCCTGTAAGGTTAAAGAAACACTGAGAACTCAGCCATGATGGATTTGAGGACATTCCAGAATCCCCTCGAGCTGTTTACACTAATGCCTTTTGATTTGATAGTGAAGAAATGCCTTGTGGGATATGTGGTTTCTGTGGCAGGAGGAATGGTGGACTCTTTCATCCTTATTGCTCTCCCTACACAATGGCACTGTCAGTTGCTCAAACACTCAAACATCGTCCGTCTTTTGGAGGCAGTGCTTGTTGGTTTTTGTGCATTTTAGGCCTGGAGCTGATTGTCTGTAGGGGGTAACTAAGGCTTGCGCGACATCGAGGGGGTCGCGACACAATCAGTTACTCGAGGCAGTCAAGCACAGGTTACCAACGAATCACATGAGTGTGCGGTGTACTGTTGCTTTGCATGGAATGATGTATATTTAATGTTAAACTTTTCTTTTTTAAATAAAAAACATTTTCTGATGAAGACTGATTTAGATACAGTCATGAGAAAACCTGACTGCTTAACTGTAAGCCTTCCTCATCACTCTAGGGAACCGTTGCATCTACAAATCACATCATTCAGCACTTTAACATCAGGTTTTGATGTTGATTAGTTGCGGTTGAAAGCTGTTGATGTTTTGCAAAATGCTACAGCTAGTGTGATTTTCCGAGACGACAGTTGGGATGCATAGTAACAGGGTGGAAAGAGGAAAGAACCATCTAAAAAGCATCTATAAAAACATCTATGACGCTAACGGGGCTCCACTGGTTTCCTTTCAAGTCAAAGATGATAACAGGACTAATATTAGTCACTGCACCTGTCCAGCACATAGCTTCCAATAAAATAAAATAAACTTTTGAATGTGAATGGAGCCAAGTTTCCTCCGATTGCTAACTTCACACTAAGCCCAATTACGCTAACTGTCCCCCTCAGTTTTCCATTTATCACACAGATACCAGAGAAGCATTTTTTTTATTTATATACTTTTAAGTTTAACTACTGAGAAGAAAGTGAAAAGCACATTTATATATTTCTATGGTCACTATATTTAGTTACATTTGCACATCAAAGCGCACACATTCATGTTTGTGTTTATTTGGATGTATATTGCATTTAGCCTCTAAATGTGCTAATTAGTCAGTGCTGCATGTTTACTGGATCTTTCAGCACGACGTCCATGACGTCTCATTTTCATACAGCAGCACA
>NW_005187535.1:776193-785467 GCF_000239375.1 Pundamilia nyererei | reverse complement strand
ACACACACTCTAGTGGATTTATAGCCAACGTGTTTCCTATTAACTCCAGCTTGGCTGGTTGGGTATTAAGTTGTTCAAAGATGAATAGATGAGAACCTCAAATCACGCTGGATTACCTGCAACCTCCGAAACCAAATCAGCCGAGCAATTTGTTGTCGAGCCTGGTTATGTTTTCTGTCTGAGGTGATTTGAGTTGAAGGCTGTTGTATGCTGAGTGCTGTTTTTAATGTGCTTGCTGCTGTGCGAGGGTCGTGATATTTACAGAAGACAATATTTTACATTTTAGGTGTTTCACTGAACATCATATTTACTGCAAATGCAGTAAAGGAATAGAAGCATACGTCAGCATTATCAAAAACAACCAGCAGTGTCGGATTAATATCCCTCCACAAGGTGCAGTGAAACAAGCGAATGGTAGAGAAGCAGGTACAAATAAGTGCAAAAATCTTTTGTCCTCACTTTCAAAATGTTCATGAACTCGAGTCAAAACAGTTCCTACAGATGTTATATACAGTTTTAATTGGTTTAATTGGTTCGTCGTGTCTTGTTCACTATGTCAAAAAATCCTACAGTGCCTCCTTGAACTGTATGTGAGGTCCACTTTTCCCTGAACCATTTGAGTCAACATTTACTCTACTGCTTCATCTGTTGCTATGTCTCTCCATCAATCTGTGCTTTTATTGTTCTTGGTTGGACAACGCATGTCTGATTCAGAATTTAATTATCCCGCTGGACACATTTTATGAGTCACAACTGGCTACTAATGTTTTATCTAACTTTATTAAAAATATCTCACACGCTGACCTGAGGCCGCTTAACGTTTAGTTCGATTTTTTTTCTTGGTGTAAAAACCTTGTCAAATTCTTTAGCTGGGTTGAATGAGACCAATACATCTTTATAAAAAACTCTGTTTATATGTCAACCACCTCCATTGTGCCAGGGTCTCAGCTGAGTAAGCACAGTATAAAAATCCCATAATCATTTCTGAATGTGCCCAAAAGGCCCAAACATGTAACTATGACCTTCTAAACTGCTTGGTCCACGTCCAAACCATGTCTCATGTTCCTCATGTGTATCTACGCAGAGGTCAGAGGCGAGAGCTGCACCATGAAATTAATCCGCTCTACGTGGTTCCACTTTATTAGAGCTGACAGCTTTTTAAAGTTACACGGGCTCCCTGGTGCTGCAAATGAGTTATGAACCAGCACAAAAGAATACTTCTGAAACCTCAGGTATTAAAATATCAGACCGGGATGCTAATGGGCATTACATGCGCCGTGTTCCTCTTTATCGCTATCCAAATTTGCAGAGCATTTTTCAGTTGTAAGGTGGAAAATGTTAAATGATAGTTCCTTTGCATTATTCATTGAGACTAAAAGTGGTTGTTCTCTGCAATGCAAGGCTGTTTGTGTGCCGTTCTGGTTTTGCTTTTCCATTTGAGCGGGTTAAATTGTGGACCTGCAACAGGAAGCCTGGTCTCTAGAGTTCATTTTTTCCACTGAGAGATGATTTACGTGGTCTGTGGTTCATCTTATTCCACCTGTCTCAGGTGTGGTGCTGCCGTTTAATATTAGCATCAAACAGGGTAAGTAACTACTTATGACAGTTGTTGAGAAGAGGCAGGACAGGTTGCCAGATGCAGGACTCGGTAAATTTTATTCAGTTCAATTTATTGTATTTATATAATACCTAATCACAGCAACAGCCACCTTAAGGTGCTTTATGTTAAAAGGTAAAGATCCTACAATAGCACAGAGCAAACCCCAACAATCAGACAACCCCCTGTGAGAAAGCACTTGGTGACAGTGGGAAGGAAAAACTCCTGTTTAACAGCATGAAACCTCAGGCGAACCAGACTCAGGGAGGGGCGGCCATCTGCCACGCCCTGTTGGGATGAAGAGGGAAAGGCAGGACTTAAAATCTTAAAAATAATGTGGTATATTACTTAAATACTCGCCGGAGAAAGCAATTTGTTACTCTACTCGTTCCATTACTCCATAAAATGACTTGAAATGCGCTGTCTCATAATTACCAGTTAACAATACAGTTAATACACACAACACAAGAGGGGTCCTAAAAGCCGAAGTCTCTGCCTCTCTTTCTACTTTTAAATACTCTAAGAACAACAAGTAATATGTATTTTAAATTTGTTAGTCAACTAGGTTTAGACATATGGAGAAGGGCAAATGTGAACGCCTGCAATTACATCTCAGTCAGAACCTATTTTCCTGACATACTTCAGATACTTTAGACATTTAAAGCAACTGAAAATGGAGCATCGTCAGCCATCAGACAGCCACGCTAATGCCTGATTTAGACTTCTGCAGGAAACAGAAATGCTTCATAGTTCGTCGGCAACATCTACAAAATTAGTCATGTGTTCAGAGGTTAAACAACTTTTCAGTAGCACTCATGGATAATCATCATACATAATTTAACTGCAAACATTTGATCTTTTTGGTTATGATATCTGTTTTTTCACATCATTGTGTTTTCCCATTTTACACTGAAGTTTCTGATTATCTGGTTTTTAAACCCTAACTGTATTGAAGTGACATTCATTTATTTACTCTACAACTCCAAGCTCTTTGTTCTTTTGTAAACCTCCATCCTGAAGCAACCATGTAATAATATTTTTTGTTGAAATAACTTTCATATTTCACTTTGCTCGTTCATTTTGCACCAGACAAAAACATCACAGCGCTGGTTCTGGCTGAATTGTTTTCAGATCCATCAGAGGTCTTGCTGGTGACTAGTGTGGTGAGACCTGTCACACCAGCTGTCCCTTTCATACAGACATCAGTTCAGCTCTGCAGGCTTAAAGCTGCAACAACAATGCCCCGCAATCCATCTCAGTACTTTTAACAGAGGTGGATTGTTGGGTGAGGCAGAAGAGCAGTGCATCAGTCCCGCATTGAACAAGCTGCCTAATAGAGGTGAAACAGCCTAAAAGATGAGTGAATGCCAAGCTTTATCTGTGGGGACACAATCTCAGCTCTAATGTGGCTCCAGCTCCACCTCACCATTGTTCAGAAATGACATAATGCAGCTTTAAATGAACAATAAATGCAAAGAATCACTGTTGATGAGAAATACACGTATAACAGCACTTTAGTTTATATAGGTTTATTGAAAAAAGGGTTGATATAAAAGCTAAAATACTGCCTCTTGGTTTACAATCAGTGAAAATACAGAGTAATACTCTAATACGTCTTATGTATAGAAGAACATGTGTCAGAAGCTGCCTCAAAAGAAATGAAGTTATTTCACATTGTCTTGGGGACCTAATTAAAACACACTTCAGTTATTTTAGTAACACACTAATGGCAAGTAAATGTGACCCTGAATATATATTTGGTCTAAATACAAAGAAACAAAAACCTTCTTTGAAAAATATAATTGCACAGTGATGACTGTGTTGGAACACAGCTTTGCCTGATATATATTTGATCCCACAAATTATGCTCTGTTGATGGGTTAGCGAGAGTGGCTCTGACACTGCACAGGTGTCAAGTTTCCACAGGGGCCACGGGACTAACTTAACAGCACTTAAAGTCTATTTAATATAACTAAATACTTATTACATTACATGAATCTTAATAAGGTAAATCGTGAGTGACGTAGAGCATATGCTGTTGAAAGTTTGTTTAACATATTTCTTATTAGTTTAACAAAGTTAGTCCTGCTATTTAGATAATAATCACATTATAAAGGAAAAATCTGGACTTTTTTTTACAGATGGGTGAAATATTTAATCTACTAATTATGGACTGGGTTGTGGTTTAACACACTAACCTTTATCTTTTCATATCAGTGTGTCTGGAAAACAGCACAGTTTTATTGAGCAATGGTGTTTACGCAAATTTGTATAATTATATAAGATTCTTGGCCATTAGAGTAATGAGAAATGAATTACACTTACAGGATTGCTGCACCATTAGCTCCAAATTGATAAGACTACCACCAGTAACCTGTCAGTCAGTAAATAGACCATAAAACACAAAAGATGATAGACGATAACAATGACCACAAGCACTTGGACTTCCATAGCTATTTGTGTGTGTGTGTGTGTGTGTGTGGGGGGGGGGGGGGGGGGGACCCAAAACAAAACAAAGCAATTTTGCGGCATGGGAGCAGTCGAGTGAACCTGAAAAGAAAGCCTGTGGGGTGCTGGGAGTGTCCAGATTGAAAGCACATGCTGGCTGATCTAAACTCTTAGTCTTTATTCTGTTTTGGCTCAGCGGTTCTTTTGACACATCATATATCAACTTAAGTAAAACTATAAAAAACTAAATCATGAGGCTGATGGGGACAAATGGTGGGCTGAGCTGAATAGTTTCCTGACTTGTGGCTTTTGTTTTCTATCACTGCAGGCTGGATTGGGTTTTATTCAGCTCACGCGCTCTGCAGCTGATAAGCAAACAATATCAATAAACTCCAGACAGCAACATTTAAGTTGCTCAGCATTTCTGTATTCTAAAAAAAATGCAAGCAAAATTAATATATGTGTCGCATACTGTGCATAACATACTTACAGGCTTTTACATATATGTGAAATATTGAATGAATCCTCAAAAATGAAGTCAGATACTGTTTCTAGCACTTTAATGAACGGCCTTCATTTAGTAGCTTCTGCCTGTTGTACATTTCATTAAAAAAACATTTTGTAAGATTATCTTCAATATAAAAATAAAACAATTACATTAAAAAAAACATAAAGTGGTTCACATATATATAAAATAACTGATAGTTAAAAATGTTCTTTTGCCACCGTGAGCATTCCTTTTGAGGCATTTATCTTTCAGCTATTTGGACAATGTAGTAGCTTTTCATTCCTACTAAGGACAGGTGCTGGTATGAAAACACTGCATCTAACTTCTTCTGTTGGTCCTTTTTACAAAGTGTAAAACTATCCTGAATTGTAACGACGTCCTACCTATTTTACCTAAAATCCATGAAATAGAATTCATCTGCTTCTTGGTGGTGCATAAATATTTGGTCTCTCTTAACCAATAAGATCAATTGGCTAAAAAACAAAAAGCTGCACTGATTGGTGTTTTCATCCATGCTCGGTCATCCAGATAAGGAAATCCCAAAAAGTTGATTCTGTTCATCTGGATGCAGCGTTTTAAGTGGGGAAACGTTTCGTCACTCACCCAAGTGACTTCTTCAGACGTCCAGATGAACAGGACCAACTTTTTGGGATGCACTGATTAGTGTTTTATTTCTTTACAGTCTTTATCAGTACAGTGTGGCCTTAACGTCAGCTTAGAATCGGCTTCATTTTCATTTTTCACTTCCAACAACAGTCCTTTGAGCCTTTATTTCAAAACATATCGCATTCTATTTAAGACACCGAGGGTCTCGACATCCCATCTTGCATAAAATCATCACTAAAAACACAGTTATGTCAATGGCTCTGACTCCTTAAACTGAACATATAGCACCATTGGATCAGTGTGTGCTTTTTAGTAGTTTCTGTGAGCTTCCTCTCTATTCCTGCATCAAGCTCAAAATCAACTAGACCTGTGCTAGCGAGCTCTGCGTGTTACAGTTAACAAAAGCTTGTGGATGGTTTCCCCCAATTGCCAGCCCCTGAATATATCCCATGAGCCTTCACTCTCAGAGTAATGCCACTTTCACTTCAAATCACAACAAGCCTTCTACATTTATGTGTGGAAAGCCTACATCCAAAATTCTTCTTTGAGTAATGAATATATTAAAACTAGAATAATAAATCATATCATTCTGAGCAGAAGGATATGATATCAATTTGATGTGGAAACATTTCTTTTGATGTTTTCAAATTTGACACGTCTGCATTTTTCCAAACCACATTTTTTGATATAAAAGGGCAGGAACTGGCAACAAAGTCCCCACAGCAATTTTTCCAAGGAAGCTGTGTGAATGTGAATGTTTTTTCCTCAGTCAGCAGCTTTTATTAAAAATTAATCTGACTTGAAATGATGGTGGCATTACTCACAAAGCCTTGCACGAGACAGAAAGGTAGAATTGTTCCTCTATAGCTGTGTGAAGCAAGAAAATATTATATACAGGCACACAATCAGAGTTCATGTATGCAACATTCAAACACACACACACACACACACTCTCCCATGCCATTCACTCTGTACTCAGCACATATTTTTGACATCAACATGTGTCCGTCAAGGTGAGATTGCACTTGGTGCTAAGATTTGTTGCCGGATAAGGTGAATGTGAAACAACTGGACGTCCCGAGGGATCGGTGGATGGTGCTGGGGATGGAGTGCAGCTTCTGCAAGCTGTCCAGAGAGTTGGACGGGTACATACAGCGTGTGTGCATACATCCATAGCAGTGACAGGGAGGTACAGAGGTTCAGCCTGGGAATACCAGGCTGGATGACATACAGGACTCCCTTTGTGTTTTAGTTGATCTTATTAGCGCGTCTTCTAGATTTCTTCACCCTGGAGAAAGATTCAGAAGGTATTAAGATGAGTTTATGTAACTGAAATCAACTTTGTTTTAGCTGTCACAGTTATATTTACATATTTACATTTAAAAATCCATGAGAACAAATAACGGGTTATTGTTGAGCCACAGGTTAAAAACATGTTATCTAGTTTTATGTGACTTTAGTCATTTGAAATTCATCTTCTCTTGGAATGAGCTGTGCATCACTGGTATAAAGGATGAGCGAGTTGTTTTTGACCTTTTTCAGAGAGCATGATATATGAATGTAAGTTTTTTTAACTAAACATTATATCTTCAATTTGTTTAATATAGGCTCTTAAAAGGAGATCAATTTTTGGTTTCATTTTATGGGGATATATGAACAAATGCGCTCATACAATGCACATTCGTATAGGCACAGAATTTCTTATATCTAACTCACATTATGTTCTTTCAGCTTAAATCTTTTGGCTGTTTCTGGTGTTTGTAAGAACACATTAGTATAAAAAAGGATTTTTCCATTCATTATTGCCTATTTTGAGAACCTCTAGAATAAAATAATACTTAACACGACTCTCATTCCTCGTGTGCACTTCTGGTCATTTTCATATAAAAGTGCATATGAGGGAAATGTAATTATGTCCGATGAGAGAAGACAGATCAGGAAGTTTGTAAAACCTTCTGGTGCAGTATTATATATGCCTAACTATAATCATAGATCTTTCACTTGTCTTTTATAAGCTTGTGTTTGCCATGCTTGAATTACGGTGTCTGGGAAGCATCACTTGCAAATCCAGAGGCAGTTTGCATTGGCTAAAGGTGAAGTTGGAACAATGGGAGACCATTTACAAAACTTTTGGCTTTACTGGATTGACCGGTTAATCATTAAATGAATCATTCATAAATCATTTATGTTTTTTTGTTTAATGAAATGCTTAGATTGGAGTTCAGAGGCTCATTTTTAGCATCAAACACGGTGATCTAATGGCACATTTTGCTCCCCACTGCAAACTTTGTTAAAAGACTAATTGATCATTAGAAATATGTGGTTTTAATTATGTAAGCTGAGCTGAACGCTGTTCTTCTGATTAAGAAATATACTTGGCTACTGATGTGCTTTAAGTTCCTGAATATAGTATAAAAATGCCTATAAAAGTAAAACAGAACCCATAACAGTGGTGGATGTAAAATGTCAATTGTCAGCTGGTGGAAAAAAGCTATAATATCATAGGTTTTTAAGCCAACAAGTGGAAAGTTTCGTTTGACAGTTATGATGTGTGATGCATATTCAACTCTTAACCTCTCGTACTTCCACCAGCTGGATTAGGATGCATTTAGCTGCATGTTAAAGAAGCATAGCTACATTTTGTTTTTATAGGTTATTAAAAATAAGGATGTCGCTGGCATTAACGCCAAGTCTAAGAGAAGATCTGGTGCGTGTTAAGAGGTTAACATGCAGAAGCCCATGAGCGACACTAGTCTAAATATGAAAGGCTGATATTTGGTGATATTTGTTGTGTATGACAGATTATTTGCTGCTGCGCCACATGCCAGCTTCTGTGAACTACGACAATGCCTAAATCTGCAGTCACAGAAGTCCTTCGCTACAATCATAAACAATGTCTTGTAACTTCTCAGATATTCCTTTATTGTTTGTTTTCACATTGTGCACTTTAAGTGTTTATACTGTTTAAAGACGCAGGCATGCAGCCTGGCGATAATCACCACCAGACATGTTGGGAACAGTTTTTTTCCTTTTATGTGAAAGGCACATATTTACTGCATAGCCCATTAAAAAGTGAAACAGCTACTGCAGTTTTTATGAATAGTTTTTAATCCCCAACCAGAAGCGTTCTTTTACAGATGTGCAATTTGTGATGATAATGTGTAAAGTTTTAATGTTAACGTAAGTGCTCTGATTTGGCTGACTATCTCAGATGTGCTTATGAGAAAATAGGAAGCAGACATACCAGTGGTAGATTTATCTCTGGTCTTACTTGATGCTCATTATTTCACAGATAATAACTCACTGGCTTACATCAACCATGTCACCAATTTCAGAGACTAATTGTCAGTAGGAAACTGAGAAATTGACTTTTTTTTTAAACATTGGTTTATTTGCAAGCTCTAAACTTAGAGGAGAAGGGAACCATATTTCATTTCTGCCTTTGTCAGCGATGCTCGTGCCATTCGTAGATAGATAGAGGGGGTTTCTTACTTGTTAATGGCATTCTTTAAGTACTGCTGCAGCCATTTGGTCTCAGGGTTGATGCAAACTTCCCTGTTGCTCTTCAGCTTTGCACTGTGGAAGAAAAAAAGCATGAATTGATTTGGTTACATGACACATTCTATCAAAATGAAGCAATCTTGAAAACAAAGCTGTTTTGACTAGCTGACTTTAAGCCTTGTTTTCTGACTGCACGAGTTGGAAAAATGCAGAGCAGATTTGTTCACCCAGAAGCTCAATGTGTAGATTTTAGGTGGGATGTGGGAAGATTTCCACCAATGAAAACAAGAAGGAAGGAAGCACAGGAATTACCAAGAAACACAGTAATTTTACTCAGTGAGGCAACAGTGCTGATCTCATTCAGCAGCAACACAGCATCTCCAGGCATGTTGATAACTAAGACTGTTGCTGCTAGTTTGCTAACTACATAAAGCAAACTCTGTATACACTTTGCTGTATATATCTAAATACTATATACTGTCAAGTTCCTGTGTTTATACTGTACATTTAATAACCAGTTCTCCATCCTTTATTTATTCTGTAATTTATTCCAGCAGTGTTGCACTCTGCACCATTGTATCACCAACACGGTGTTATTGTCTGTGTCATGTTGC
>NW_005187535.1:752517-774994 GCF_000239375.1 Pundamilia nyererei | reverse complement strand
GTCCTTGCGCAATGACAACAAATCAAGCATTATTATTCAGTGGGATGCACAACCTAACATCCTTGCTTATAGCATTTAAATAGGTGCTCCTTGGCTGTACTACTTAATATTAGTGATTTATGACTAATATAGATTAAGAGCAATGTACAGTATATACCTTTAGTTTGTCTCTTGGAAATAAATCAGTAAATGTAAGTTTTTACTAAAGCTACAAAACTCTTAAAGCATTTTTAAAAGCTAAACAGCACTTTTTTTTAACCATAATGGGAACAAAAATAGCCCCTCGCTGTTTATGGTTTATCGGCTGTTAAATAAATCAGAAGTGAAATGAGCAAAACATGCCAGGATTAAAAGGTCTACGGGGGTTGAGCTCAGATACACCTCAGATAAGCTCTAAAAATCTCTGCACATCTAAAAACACATCCAAGCTCCAAACTGGAGGATTACTACGCATAACAGGCTGTCAGCATCTGCTCAGCGGTGAAAAATCACAGCTCGCTGTTTCTGCTCAAGGACGGCTGAAGGGGGGAGGCTGATATCGCAGATCACACCGCACTGTATGACTTGTAAAGCTGTCTCTGCACGGCATGCTAAACATCTTCACACATAGTCTGACACAAACTTTACACGTGGGAAGTCCTTTTGATCAGGCTGGTTTCATGTAAAACTTTTAAAAGGTGCAACATCAGAGGCTTGTTTAAGTAATCAGTCACGTTCGCTACCACTCTTAAATCCTTTTTGGTAGTATAGGGTGAAATTTACAGTATAAGTCTATATTTTTAAATCCCACTACTGTTTAAGTCTGATTTGGTTATTTATTTGATTTGTGTTTCTGTTTTTTGTCTGTAATTCACTGATTACGCTCCTCTTGAAAACAGAGTTTTTAAATATTAGTCTTTTTTGGCAAGGCAGATGTCAATGTGTGTAACTTAAAAAAGAAAAATGTTGCTTTAAATTTTTATTCCTGGTACTTTGTTGGGTGCACATGTTAACACGTCTTTTTTGTGGAGGGTTTTTAAACATATTTTTAAAATGAGTTTAGATTTACATAAACTAGAAGTCACTAAAAATTAGCCTGAACAGAAACTGAAACATTGCTTCACCCTCAACACTTTATGTTAGGTAAAATATACAACTGTAATACTCAGAAAAACAGACATTTTTCTTCTTTCATACTCCAAAATATTGAATTTTCCTTCCCGCTCAGGATTCAGGGGTGCTGCAGGGCGGTCACAGAATGTGAGCTGATGTCTGGTCTGTTAATAGAGAGCTAAGCCAGACATTTAGGAGAGGATTTGTTCTGTTGTCAGTCACTGACTCTGGGTGAGTTTCAGAACCAATGGGGCGATTGCAGGGGGCACGCAACAGGGTCTTACCCTGCTCCAAACATGTGGATATCACACCTCAGTGGCAAAAGGTCATGTATGAGAGTTAACAGCTCAGAGGTGTAGCGTCTCGCTGCTCCCCGTTCTCCTCCCTCCATCTCATGTCACACATCTCTGTAAGTTAAACACTGCTTTCATATTCAATTTGTGCCCCCCTCTCTTGCTTGCCCCTCTGATATACCACCTCCCTTATTCCTCACTGCATTTAGAGGCAGATGAGCAAATGGCCCCTCAAACTTAAAAGAGCAATTCGGGAGCACCAGCCTGATCCCGAATCCTTCAAATGTCAGGAGGCCAAACAGCTCCGTAACTGGATCTGTGTTTGCTTTTTCTCATGGGGTCGCCCCCCTTCCTACGCACACACACAGACACACACACACTTTTTGTTTTATTAGAGGTTGCCAGCTCATCAGCTCGGAAGCTCTCTGTTATTTTGATGTTTCTCACTTCGTCCTGTTTATCTGTCTGCCTGTCTGGATGACCAACTGAGAACCTAAACCCTAATTGACTTGGCAGGAATTTGGGGGCCGGAGTTCCACAAGCAGCAGGTAGTAATTACTTCACAGCAAGTTAATACCAACAGCGTGGCGGCCTGGTTTGGAGGGGTTGTTGTCAAGCTAGGGTGAAGGGATGAGGGCACACAGTGGGAGAAGGGGGGGGGGGGGGAGTTTCTTGTGGGGTGAAAGAGGGTGTTATGTTACCGACTTTCTTTCATGCTCCTCAATAGAGATATCGGAGCGCCGCTCTGCGGGCTCCTTGTCTGAATGACTTCTTGACTCCTCTGGCAGTTTTCTGGAGGGAGGTTAGAGGGAGTTTGTAGCCTAGCCACAGGACTGGTAGTCCTTCCTGACCTTTTGCCATTCGGTTACCCCTTCCAACCATCACCAGCCCCCTCCTTTCTTTGTGGAAGAAGCCTCCAGTCCTTTAGCCTTTTGGCCTTGAGGCTTCTGCCGTCCAGATTTTCAATAGCTAACAAATTAAGGAAGGTTTTTTTTTGTTAATGTGTTCCAGACCAGTGAAATTATTCTCAACGTTGCTGACCAGATTCAGGCGGGAAATGAAAAAAGAAAAAGTAGATGAGGGACACAAGGGGTCGGCAGAAATACAAAGGTAATCACTTTGACCCTTAATTATTGCTTCCTTTGCCAAACACAAATGGCCCCCTCGAGCTCTGAGCGTTAGCGCTTTCCTCTCTCTGAGTGGATTGTGTTGTTTTAAAGTCTGCCCGCTCACTCAGGAAAGCCTAGAAGGATATTAACACCATACCTTACACATACCTCACACATCAGCAGTGTATTACATTTATTTCTGTTTCCTCTTGTTAAAGAAGACTATTGGCTTATATAGACCCCCAAAAATAGCCTACACTTCAAACACAGCCCTTTTGTAGTTTGTACTCACTGATATGAACTGGTCTTGAATGATATGTGTGCGCTGTTATTACTGGCATTACACTAATACAGTCATAAATGAATCTGTAGTGTTCATTAAACAGAGAAGGTAATGCATGCCAGTGTCATTTTCCTATATTGTTTTTTTGTTTTCCCACATCTGGTTATTGTGACTGTGACTATGTCTGGGAGTTTGAGGAGAACAGTTCACTTGCAAAAGCTCAGCACAGATATCAAGTACAATCTAATCTATCACAAAATGGTTACTTTACACGATTCTGCTTTTTTAAAACCTAAAAAATGAACCTTGACACACGGAAAAGAATCCACTTAAACAGGCCACACGAGTGACAGACTCATTCAAACAGTCATCAGATAATTACACCAGGAAACACATTTCTTGAAGTTAATCACCCCCTGCAACATGAGACTCATCTACTTACATGACTTGGAAGGGGCAGTTGGGCGTGTGGAGAAACTTGAGCTCTTTGATGGAGCGCTGGGGAACCGTGTTGAGAGTGGATCGACACCAGCAGCGCTCAACCAGACTGATGGGCTTTGCTACAAACAGTGGACAAGGAAGATTACAAATTAGCATGAAGCTTAGAAAATGCAACAAAATCTCAAGAGACCAGGCTGTTAAAAAGCTTAACAAGTACTGACTGTTCCAATTCTGCAACACTGCACTCTTAAGCTCTGGCATTCACACAGCTATATATTTAGGAAGGAGTTAGGAAGAGGAATTTGAAAACTGAAAAATTTGCTTTGGGATCCAAAGCAAAATCCACAGACAAAGCTGCACCTGCCTTATTTCAATATGTAAGAGCAAGAAAAGCCTAACAAGCTTTTTGTGAACAAAGGAGAAATCAGCCAACACAGAGACACATTCAGCATTACTTATGTGGAGCTCTGCAGGGCAGTAAAATGTGGCAGACGTTGGACTTTAAGATAAATGATTCCGTTAACTTGCCAAAGAAAACTTATTCAGATCACAGTGGATGAAATGAGCAGCGGTGTCTAATATTTCGTTTCATTGCCCGTTAACAAAAGAAAGGGTCATTTTGGTTCAAGTGAGGATTTAAATACCTACATCAACTTAAATCAAATCCAAGCGCAGCAGTTTCTGATTCGTTTGGATTGCGATTAAACGTACCTTTCACCTCGTTGGACAAATTAAAGGCATGTTTAATCTACTGTAACAAATCTTAACAAAGCATGGGAATGTATAAGTTTACCTGCTATGTCTGTGAACAACATCCTCATTAAAAAGAGATTAGCCCTTTCTGACCACCCGCTCGTTCACACTCTCACACACACACGCATGCAGAATTTTAGCTTTTCACTCCTGGAGCATTCAGCCAAGCCACTCTAAAGGAGAAGGGTCCTCAACATTCAATTTCCAATATTCACCTCTTTTATGAAAGCACTCTGCAGCTCAGACGGCCTCAGCAGCCTCTATGAGGTACATTCTTAAAATGATTACAATGTGAGTTTGTGTAGGCTTGTCGGTGCCCCCGAGGACTACAGATGCACAGTAATAAGACTAAATGCTTCCTTAAAAGTTTTCAAATGAAAGAAACGATGAGGGTTGTTAAAAAAATGAGGGAAAGAATGAAGGAAAACCTGGCTGGCAATAAAAGTTAAAAAGAAACCAGCCGAATAGCCTTTAATTGCATCATTATAGAGGGCTTTGAATGGGAATAAAATACATTGAAAACTGAAGCTTAAAGTGTGCTTTAAGAAATTACAAAATTTCACAGAGCTGATTCTGTACATCAGCCATGCCCTGCCTGTACAAATGTAAATGTCCAGATTACTCAAACCATACAATATAAAGCAAATGCTGTTGTGATTTGGCAACATATAATTAAATGTAATTGAAATCTTAAAATCAGGTGCATCAATAATAAAGATCTTTTTTTTTTTTTACAAGGTTCAATGTATTCTTTTTTTTCATAAAGAAACAGCAAATGTCCTGTCACAAATGCCCAAATCCTCAGTAATATCGCTCTAATGATTCGCACCCATTCAGGGTCTTTTCTCATGCAAACTAAGGGATCATTATGCAGCATGCAGCACTGGAGCCAGAAGCATGTGTCCACCACTGATTTATCCCTAATTAGAAACTAATTATAAGGATGCAGTGAGAAAAGGCAAATACACATGTCTAGGTCTAAGTCTTGAATATTCAATCTGAGCTCTTAGTGGAGCAGAAATAATACGCTTAGGATAAATCCTGCTAGGAAACTCAACACCCCGTCTTGTTGCTACCAAGGTTAAACGTGGGAGGTAAATGTGGGGTCAATGCGGTGGCAGGAATCCACCTATATAAGATAAGATATTTGCCCAAAATCTGAAACAAATGCTTATAAACATTTTGTTTAAAAAGGCATTTTCTGTTTTTTAGATTTTGATTAATATCAGTATATTCTCTACTTATTCTCTTCTAGCGCCCCACATAAGAACTTGCAGTGGGGAAATATTTTCATTCAAGTTTAATTTTCTAATTATGTATAAAAATATATGTTTGTTTCCACAAACCCAAATACAAACTGCAAAATAATAATAATTTTAAAAAACTAGCAAAGCAAAACGCAATAATTCGGCACCTGTCCGAAAAAACAATAACCAAGAAGCTTCTATTTTGTACTTCATTTACTCTCCATGAGTTTAAGTTATACTGTAGCTATTTAATTAATGTATTAAAAAAAATTCTAATAACATTTCAATCTGTTACCCAATTTTCTGTCTAGAAATTTATCGACGTAGAAGGAAAGCAGGTGATCGAAGAACTGGAATTTCACAGTCTTGTAATAAGGGGTTTACCACGACGGCAACCGATCAATCATAAACAATTAAAATGAATGCTGACATAACCTAACAAACATAAACTTAATCCAGAAAAATGCTGTTCTAAATAGCCAATAAGAAAAATATAAATGTCGGAAGCTCCAGAATCTTAAACGTTTAAATTAGTCAAAACCTGTCTAAATGATGTTGTCAGTAATGTTCCTGAAGCGTTTAAATTAAAGGGGCTGCTGTCCCTCTGGACTCACCGTTGGAGGTCGGAACATGTGTGGCCACGGCCAGCAGAGCCAGCAGTGCCATCAGTTTGACGTCCATGGTGGTGGGCTTGCAGGCTGCAGGAGGGCTTGCGCTCTTTCTCTGTTACAATCCAGGGCACGACTGTGGCCGCCAGCTTCGCTCTGCGCTGTGTTAAATCTTCAGACGGGCGAGAGAAAGTGAGCAGGGAGACGGAGTCCCACTTTCTATAGAGGGAGGGGGGTCCCAGCGTGAGAGGAGAGGGAGGGGAAGTCAGGGCAGGAGAAGGAGGGAGCGGCAGCCAGTCAGTAGAAACTTCCTCGATTGTAAATGCGTTTGGCTGCGAGTCAAGGAGAAAGTCTGAGGGCTATTCTCTTCGCCTCTTCACTAATTTTGCCTATTTTTTTCCGCCTTTCTCGCTTTCATTGCTTCATTGTGTCTATTTAATCTTCTTTGTTGTACTTTTCCTTCCCCCATTTTTCAGTGTATTCTCTTCACCTTTACTTGCCATCTGCCACACACATGCACACAGAGTTCAAGCATTTCTCACCAGTCCCTGCAGATTATTGCTGGAAGCAGCTCTCTCTGCATTTGGACTAATATTGTTTTATATGTCAGCTGCCTGTTGTGTATTTGTTTGCTGGTATACAGGCTGCACCCTCTCCGCCTTTTTTTCTCCATGCATCACTTTGGCTGTCTTTCTTTCTCCTTTTCCCTCTTGCTGACTCCCTGTCATCTGGCTGGGCTCCTGTCCATGACGTCTGCTTCATGTCTTTATTGGGACTTTCATTGTTTTCTCCATGAAGAAACCATTAGCTGACTTCATGTTTGTACAGTTGTTAGGACAGAGGAAAACCTGGTTTAAGAAAAATTGTAGATCCATTAAGTGATGAACTTCTGTGAGTCTTTTGCTGTTTTTAATTAAAATGTAGTCAAGGATAGGAAATTCTATTGTAAGTAGATTATCATCATCAACTACAAAAAAACGACCACATATATCGCCAAGAAACAAATGTTCTTTTGGTTGTTTTATTCACTAAATCATTGGGTGATAAATTATGACTGCAGTGTGCACGAGTGGGTCAAGATCTGCTCCTTCTCACCGAGGAGTTTCTTGAACGCTTTCTCAGAATTTACAGATGTTGATCAAAGATTTGGGTTTGATTCTGGGAATGAACTGCAATCAGCATGTTGTTTATGGAAATGCTAAACTAACACAGTCATCAGTAACTGGAATGAGTTTCATCTTACAATAATACAAAGCACTAGATCAATATCATAGATAAGAAGCTTTCAGTAGATTTGAATATTTTTCATTTTTTGATGATCAAAGTTAACCGTGCCAGTTTCTTTCTTCACGTGAATTTTTCGCCTCTTCATTTATTTAATAGCTTACTTTTTAAAATTACATACCGGTACTCATAGGTGAAACACATTAACAACCCTAGTGGCAGGAATCCTGCAACAAAGTGAGCAAATAAAGCTCAGACACATGTTTCTGAAAAACTTTGATGATCTGATGGAGGGTTTCCAGCTTCATCTGGAGGAAATCGGCTACGAGTGTAGCATGTATGTAGCATGTAATAGGGGTGCAGATGCTATGAAGTTAGTCTGTGCGTTACGTGTGTCTGTATGTTTGTAAACATCCATGTGATTATACATGTTTTTGTCTCCTTTCCTGTATTGAATTCAGGAGCAGGTAAACTGAAACTGGCCTTCATGCCAGAACGTAACACCTTTTCTGTCAGACGAGTTGGACATGGTTCAACAACTCCCACCCGCCCTCATGTGCAGTCTTCGACCACCATTAGCGGTAATAAAACCATGCACAGCTACAGACTGCCTGTCAATTCATACCCTGAAATCTCTCCCCCGCAGTTTACAGGCCTTTACCACTGCGGCGTGCTGAGAAAGTGCTCGCAGGACTGCGGCCTGCTGGAAGCTATAAACCTGAGAGAGTGTTTACAGTTAACCAGAGAGTCACTCTATACAACTGCCGTTACCAGCGGGGAGATGAAACCGAGCTGTGAAGAGACAAACATATAATTACCTCAGAGGAATTTACTTATCTTTGAAAGCACAAACAACACATTTCTTTTATTGTTTTATGACCCAAGTGACACAAAATTCAGTTACAAGCTTTCAGTCATAGAGAGAGAGATGCCTGTTTTATTATTTATATGGATGCTCTGCCTTAATCACACAATTACTAAAGCTATTTTATAATTAGGCTATAAAAGTTTTTCTAAGATGAATACATTTTTATTTTTGTTCCAACAGTATTAAAAACATCCTGATCATTAGCAAAAATCCTTCAGAAACAGTGACACGGTCGCTTATTTTAACTCATTTACAAACCACATTATATTAACAAGTATAATATAATGCATACGAATCTTCCACCTGTTAATCTTGATATGGAACAAAACAGAGCGTTGAGTTGCCTGGTTGGAGTTAACATAGGAGAATATTAAAGAGTTAGCTCTAACTATGTCTGTTTGGTTTTTGTGCCTTCTTGCTAATAAATAGTTTCTATTCAGGGATAAAGCAGCAGTGGATACGTGGGCTGTTATATATTAAGGAGAAAAATGAGACTTGCTTTTATTATCACATTTTGCAAAAAGGCTGCAAAGTTGTAACGTCTGGGGAAAAACAACTGACCAAGAGCAATGTTGATCGTTTTTTTAATGCATTTAGAGAATGTAGGATTTTTGTGACAATAAAACATGAACAAATATAGGAAAATATAGACAAAGAAGAAATTAGTGGCCACTAATACTTTTACATTACATGTGTAAAAACTTGCACAGTGTGAAAAAAAAATTATATGTTTACAAAACCTTATGAGTAACACATTATTTGCTGAATTTGTTTATTTATTTGTTCCGTCTCAACCCAAATTGTTTGATTTGATCAATCTTTGAAGCTCAGTGTTGTATTGTGCTCCACCTCTTTAACTATCTTAAATTTCCAAAACTGCCGATTTGAGGATGCAGTAGCTTTTTTTTTTTGTAGCGTAGTATTAAGAATAATAAATATATTATGTTTCTGGCTATCATTAACATTTACAAGTTAGCTTAGTTACACCCCGACCCCCCACAAACTAAATCCTGTTAATCCTTTCATCACAACACAGAGACTTTTATTTAGTGAGTCACAAAAACAAATGTCAGAAGTGTTTTAGCCGCTCAAGTGCTAACATGCCACAGGAGTGCTGCTGCAGAGGAGACTGGGAATGCGATTGGCACGTTTACTGCTGACCTGTGGGACAACACTGTCACTTGTATCACACGTGGGATCAAAGGTCAACGTTTCATGTCCCTGTATAGGGTTACAAGAGGTAGAGCTGCAAGGTCTTTGTTCTGATAGACGAGCTTGCCTGAATGGCTGCCACGATGAGGGATGTGACGGGGAGCAGATGAGTATTTGGTCTTGGTGGATGGTCTCCATCAGGCCCACACATGCCATACATGCGAGCCCGTCCTATTTGAACAGGTCCAAATAAAGATTATTAGGTGCAATAAACTTTTCCTTTTGCACTGTAAATGCGATTGTAAAACTCTGCCAGGATGGGAGGATGTGGTTATTTAAGAGCCAATGGGGTTTTTAGCAAGAGCAGAAAAACATCAAAATATCTTTTTGCTCTCTGTCAAAGCTTACTGGTTTCCTGCCGTACTTCCATTTGTGGTTTGTAGTGGATTTGCAGGATAACACAGTCTTAGAAGAAAAAAATAAACAGTAATTAAAATCTTATTAGGAATAAAAGTAGAGCCACAGAGAATAATATACATATATCGTCCTATTTTAGCACCAGACTTTAAAGTGGTTCAGAGGGAAAAATTAATCATCTATCATCACCAGGTGTGTCATAGCACTTATAGCAGACTCATGCAAATATGTTATTAATGTCTTTCATGCCTTTCCATGTAAAAATGAAGCTAAATAAACACAGACTAATCTTTGCACTAATCTCCAGTGTGACGGCAGATCCCGACTTTCCTGTTAGGATCTATGTTAGGAGATTCCTTTGTGGTCGAGAGTTTATTGTGTTTGTCCAGCAGTTTGAGTCTAGTGCTGAGTTTGATTTTATTGTGGCAGCGCAGATGAAAGGTTTTCCACCAATAGACTTAGATAAACAGTAGATCACAATCACAGCTGCGGCGCTATGAGCGCTCAAAATGTGCCACGTAAACACACATTCATCAACATGGGGAAAGATTCTCAAGAGCATAAATATAATATCAGCTGCTGGATAAAAAGGGAGCGTTGAGTAAAGACTAGTCGTATTTGTAGTTAGCTTACAGTATATTCTGATTTACAGGATCGTGACTTTGGATCAGATTTGTATTTTTTAAAAACTTTTATGTATACTGGATTTGTACGTGTGTGTCCCGTGTGCGTGTTTATGGTGGTGGCGTGAAACTGTGGGCTCTGTAAACAGGATAAAATGGAGGTTTAAGGTGTTTGGGGGCTAGAGGCGGGAAGGGGGGGGGATGGGTGTGATTTTTTTGGGGAGGGGGTTCTTGGATCAGTTAGCACATTTCTGCCTTGAGCTTCAGCAGCTGGCTCCTTAGGAGGAACAAACACGCACATGCACACACAGACACAGGCACACACACACCTCTTGCTGAGGACTGATTAAACAAGATGACGTTTTCATTAATCAGTGATACAAATATTCTTACAAGCGGCTGAAATAATCCTTTAATAAAACAGCGGATTAGCGCACAACATTGCAGACAGCTGAACTATGGGACTTATGACAGCACAGAAATGAAGTGGAACTATGTATATGGGTGGAAAACTACTCAAACCTAAAGCATGTCACTTGCTAGATAAAAGTAAAATTTGTAATAATATGTATTAAAATAATCTAAACACGTGGAAATAAAAGCATAAATGATAGTGTTAGGGATAGTGATAATGATAGCAAGCCTGGCTGACTGTGTTTATGCATTTTATCACAAAGCTCTTGTCTTTCCATAAAGCAAAAAGATTAAAAGCAATTAGACTATGCAATTTCTGAAGAAACTGTGGCGGGATTATTGTAGGTGTAGCTAAAAGTTGCTAAAAGGTTGAAGGTAAAGAGGTTGGCTGATATAGTTGAAGGGAGATGGCTCAAAAACACATGGGAAGGTATCTTAATAGGCCACAAGTGTACCTGAGATAACAGCTACCTGGTGCAAAATAGAATTGCTCTGAGTGGTTGTAATAATTTCTGTCATACAAATGTTTGGGGACATTCAGAGACATTTACCTTGTTGTTGTAAAGTTGTCCCCTCACTTAGACGACATAAAAATAGAAATTTATTGCACTTAAATGGCTCAGATAGGATTGATTTTGAATTTAAACCAAGATAAAGACTAATAACATCCCTGTCAGCCTTAGATGTACAATATTTTATTAATGATCATGTTTAGTGTTGTATATTGACGAGAGAAATTCATTTATCTAGATAGCAAGGTATTGCTTAAAGCACGTCTCTGTCTGAGAAGAAACTCAGAAACCATTTACATACATGTACTCTGGACATCATCAGATGAATCAGGATGGGACAGCGTCCAAAGTTAACCTTTCCCACACATAGCGTAGAACAGGAGCTGGTCAGCTTCAGATGAATTTCATTTCTGGAAATTCCACATTTGGTTAGAGAGAAGGAGCTGTATGGTTAGAGTGGGCCAGAGACTGGGAAGAGAAAACGGGTGCTGAGTTAACTGGACAGTTACTTGACATATTCTCACATGTGCACGATCAGACACCACACAGACTTTGTGCAAAGGAAGTCGAAGGGTAAAAAATGTGTAATGTACAGGTTAAATGCATTGTTACATGCTAAGCCATTGGGGAATATATGAAAACATTTCTGGGCTGACGTATATGTATAAAACTTAAGCACAGATTTTGATTTAGAGATTTAAATTTTGGATTTATTATTAAGTACTTGCAAAAAGCAGAGACTAGAACTAAAATCACTCTGAAAACGAAGCACAGTTAAGTTTTTGATCATACGAAATGGTATTTTCTCAGGGATACATAAGAAAAATTAGATATTTGAAATGTAAGTTTGAGTTTTAAGCATTTCAAGGTTATAACATGATTTTCTCATTGTGTAATAGTCACTACTCTTATTTACAAATCAGACAGATTGTTGCAGCTAAGACTGAACAACAGTTTAAAGCAGCATGCTAAAGTAGCACAGCACTTTCTGCGCTCTCAGACAGCGCAAGTCTAGAAGATCAAGTAAAACAATGATTAAGGACCAAGAAGGACTTGGCTGAACAAAAGGTGGAGAAATCTCTCTGTTCACTTCCCCTCTTGACCATTTTAATCCTTCATCTATTCAGATGTACAACATACAGCACATACAGTCAGAAAGCTATGGATGCCTGCAGAGAGTGATGATAAAGGCATTTCCATTTGAATAAACGACTGGTTTTTAGGTAGACACGTCCTGAATGCGTTTGAAGTTTTCAGCTCTCCTTGGTTGTCATTTATGGGAGAAAGCCCTCTCAATGACTAATCCAGTTTACTTTGTGCCCATCTGTGGAGGAGAGAATCTGGCATGACACCAAATGCCACTCAATAGATGCTTTCCCAAACAAAGGCAAAAAATGGCTGCCCCTCCTGTGTCCTCCTCCTTCTCACTCCCCGTTTCCTGCTTGACAAACACATTCAATCCATCTCCTCTTTCATATATTTGTCAAGAGCATGGTTTGTATGTGACCCTGTTGCTATAGTTTCAGCTCCCGTATGGGGCCGGACATGTGTTTACTGTATATATTATGGGATGCAGAGAAAAGAGAGGGCGGGCTGGAGTGCTTGTGCCCTTTGGTGCCACATTCAAGTGTGTGAGACTGTGTGTTTTTTTAACACTATGCAATTGTCTGCTCCTTTTCTCAGAGAAATGCCGAGAGCAGGAGGCCATATAAGGGACGGCCATCACGACTCGTACCCTAATTGGGTGGGATGTGCCGTGAACGCTTGGTGACCACAGACGTGTGGTCAAACCACATAAGTGGAGTTCTGTTCTGAGTGAGTATGCCTTTTGAATGGCCAGACGTCTCCTTGTAGAACAGGATAGAAAAAGAACAAAACACATTTTGAATAAATATCGGTGAATTCATAAAGACACAAAATGATTGTTTAAAAATGGTGTTAAAAAGGTACTTAATACTTAAAAGAGAATGTACATAAAGTACATATCATGTTATGTCAAAGACATGCTTTGGAGAAGTTAGCATGCAAACCAGCTACTGTTGACATGTAAGTTACCCTCACGTAATGCTGCTTTGTAGCTCAAGATAGTGAGCTAGAGAGGCTATTTCTTGACTGTGTTACATTTTGTGCAATACATAAGTGCTGATCTGGTCCTGATCTGACTCTCCTGAGCTTGTCCAGAGTTCATGTGTGAAAACGGCTACCAAAAGAAATAATGAAACCTAGAGTCTTGGCCATCGATCAGGATTAAGGAGAAAGCAGAGGCCCGTGCTTCGAAGTAGGATATGGGCTTATCCACATACCTTCAGGGTTATCGTTGGGGTTTTACTAAGGTGATTCACATCTTACTGAGGTTCAACACCATGGTGGTTTATGCTGGAGACCTAAATTGTTCCAGGGCAGGTTACATTTGAAATTAGAGATCAACAGGTGCAAAATCACCACCTATGGACCTATAAGTTCTCAGTAAACTAGTACCAGTGTTCCTGGAAGATCCTTTGGACAGTGGTGCGCACATTTTAATAGCATCCTTTAAATCATCCCTTTAAATGTTTTTCCTGTTGGCTGAAAGCAGTTTTAAAACAATTTAAAACTGCTTGTCCTATACACGTTAACGCTTGATCCTAAAAGAGGAAAGCTATATATGTACTTCTAAGTCTAATATCAATTTTCCAGGCTTGTAGCTTATGCTTGAATTCTGCTATGCTAAAACTATATCGTGCACATCCATTATTACTTCATTGTAACCTGTCAGATTCTCCAATAATAACTCTTAGAAATAAGCTTTATTAATATAGTAATACTTTTTCAGCAATATTTCCCATACTGTATAAAGTGCACACACATTTATACTGTATTTTGAATATTTTACTTTAATCTGTCTGTAACAGCTGCAGATCCATTATTAGTTTACTAGCTTTCAGAACATATTATGTATTCAACATCCTCCAATTATGTATAGTGTTTTTTGCTTGTTTTAATCATCATTTGATGATAGCCGTCTTCATGTGACTGCTCAGCGTGAGTGCCGATGTTAGGGTAAGTGAAGGTGGATAAGATATCCTGGGTAGGCTGACTTTGTACAACATAAGGGGTGTACTAAAAAGGAAGTTCAACATAGCCAGGCTATGTTTCTTTGGTGTGAGTTCTAGCAGCTGCACTTCCAGCAGAAACTTTTATGCATTTTCTGCTTCATCAAATGAATACATGCACATTCCTGGGACAATGTGATGAAGGGTTTGTTGTGCTGTAACTTCACAGCCAGGCTAAGCATCCAGAGCAGCCAAGAAACAAAAGTTCTTATATTTGTCGATCATATTTGTCATTTAGGACAATTTGGTTTTGGACAAAACAACAGAGAAAGAAAAAAGTTTCAGTTTAAGAAACTTTTGGCGAGTAGTATGAGAAGGCATTGACCTCTGACAAACAGCTCTTCACGAGAAAAACAGTCAGAAAGTCAACAAATGAAGATTTGAATGCTGATTGAAAACAGAAAATTCTGAAAAAAAGAAAAATCAGTTTCCAGGAATACTAAAGAAGGTAATATGAATTTAAGTTAAAGAAACATAATACAAATTGAATTAGGAGCTGCTGGCATTTGTATTTTTTTGGAAATAAAAAAATTACAGTTGAGAGCAGATGCATGAAGGAGAACGGACATCAGAAATACAAAGACTTGGCCATTAACTGGTAGTTATGGTGCTTTTATGACATCCTCTCTGAGTCTTGCTCGAAAAAGACTAATAGGAGCAGCTGTTTGTCCGTCCTTTCTCAACAATCCCTTGATGTTTTTTGATTGAGGGGACAGTTTCAGAATGACAAGTTTATTTTCCTTCAGTTTGTCTCAAGCTAATGCTGAAGGAGGCCAAAAGGACTTGGGCAAAATAAGGGGGATAAATTGAAAACATCAGACATGGCAGAGTCTTAAAGAGCATTTTCCTCTGCTGAGCTTTTTAGACTTGGCAAATTAAAGCTGAATTGGCTTGCACATGTCTCCCAGCCCCAGCTTTGATAGTAACAACTCAGCACACAGCAGCATTTTGTTGAGTCTGCTCAATCTGCAGTTTGTTCTTCTCTGAAACATTTCAAATCCAGCACCGTCAAATTGGAAAGGATGCTGTCTTTGTGATGTAAATTACATATGGGCTGCGGAGGCTTAATGGGATGTGTGCCTGGCACATCAGGAACAAATGTGTTGGCTTTGGCACACACACACACACACATACACACACACACACACACACTTGAATTTAAATACCCCACACACAGACACTGCACAGACACTTTTTTTAGCGCTGGCTTCTCAGCATCCTTTATTCGTCACACATACGAGCAGAGCAATGATGTGGAACGAGGGCAGAGCCAAGTCCAGGCAGGGATGAGATCTTCGTTGGGACTGGAACAAGGCTGAGGTCATGACCTTAGCAGATTGGTCAGAGCTCCTGGTTTGGCAAGACCTCGCGCTCTCACAGGTGGGAGACAGGCAGTACTCTTTCCTTTTACAATCATTAAAGCTACAATAGCTGACAGTGTTTGTGCTACCACAGCCAAACAAATCCTGTGTTTAACAGAGGGAGCTTGTTTCTGGACAGGTGTTTTATTCCAAACCGCTTGCCAAACAAATGGTTGATATGGTTACATTGCTATGTTTGTTTGACTGGGTAAAATTAGGTTAAGACTGTTGCCATGGGTGAATATTAACAAACCCCCACATGACTTCTGTACACACTAAATCCCATTGACTTTCCTGTGGTCCATGTGGTTGTATTTCACTCATCTGTGTAACATCAGACTATTCCTTGTACTGGCACTTAAAAGATGACCTCTGATTCTGCCTGATGCACTGTATGGACAAAAGTACTGGGCCAACTACAAGTTACACCTGCGGGAACTGGTTTGCCATGGAAACCCATGGCATGAAGGTCCTGGCTGAAGTCAGGGAGCTCTTTGTGTTCTTTCACAAACATATGTAAAGGCAGTCCACATGGCTCAGTTCTTGATCATATACACCTGTGGCAATGGGACTAAAAACAACTAAACTGCAAGATTAATGTCTCAAACAAACAGGTCTGGAGACCAGTCAGCGACTCCTTGGGACCCTCTGGTCACTCTGTTTAATCCCGACCAGATGTGGATGACTCTCATTAGATAAAACTGGATGCAAAAAGAGTGTTGTGATCACTTTGGTCACTAGCAGATTGCTGTGGTTGTCTGTACTTTCCATGGAAAACACTTATTTGTATAAAAAATGCCATTTACTGCCTTCAAAGTAAAAGTTGTGCCTTAATGCTGCTATCAATCTGTTTGAACATCTACCAGTGAGCTCGCCAGCGTGCTAGAGATCAAAGTAATCTCAAGATTGTTAGTGCAGGACTGTATACCACTTTGTGGCACATGTGCCAGCAACCTCCAGCTACCAATGACCAACCGGTCATGGAATGCACACTGCAGACTGGTTATTGCCGGCGGTCACTGACTGGTCTCTGTGGCTGTGTGAATGGGGGCTTTAGCAATCAGTTTCACAGTAACTACCTGCAACCTCCAGGAACCACTCAAAAGCTCAATTTTCCATCATGATTGGTTAGAGACCATCTGGCAACCAATCTCCAGGCTTGTGTTACTGAGGCCTATGAGGTCTGGTTCAGTATTCTTGTACACAAAACATAAATAACACATCTAAACAAACATTTTCCCCACCCAGTCAAATACTGGCATGGTTTCATAAATAATTCCATCTACAGTAACAAGACTGTAAATCCTGGATTGTATACAGAAGACGAACTTAACTATTGTGACATTTGTGTTGTTGCAGTTTCGTTTTTTGTTTCTTTTAAGCAGGACATTACTAACTGAATAAAATTATTTGAACTGGAAAAAAATTACAATTTTAAGTATTAGCTTGTTATAAAAACTTGGGTTTTGGGGCATGTGTTAGATTCCATTTAACACATGCTGGTGTTAAATGGATCTTAGGTTTAGATGCAGGAGGAATTACACATTTGTATAAAAGCTGTAAAAATTTAAAGTTAAACAAAGTATAAAAGGTATATGTAAATTGAATAGGCACACCCATACACTTTTATATTTTAATTCAAGCCTGTACCAAACAGGTTTAATGGCAATTTAAGTGACTGATTTAATATGCCAGGGGTATCAGCTGTCGTAAGGTGTGTAAAATCTTTTAGCTGTAATTTGTTTCAAACATCACACTTCCAGATGAAACAGATAATACGACATGAAATATTCTGGGCACCGAGTCATTTGTTCTTATTGTTGCCTGTTTGATCCAAAGCTGTTTCACTTCTCAGTTTTCCTCTTTCCCCCATTTTGGCAATTTTCCTTGTCCGCACTCTCCGCCTCTCCATAGCTTCAAGTGTTTTTTGTCACCTTCTTTACCTCTTCTAATGTTACTAGTCATTTTTTCTGTCTGTCTTCAGACCATACAGGCTTGTTTTCAAGGCATTAGAGCTGGTCCTTCACACCAGCATTGAAAAGCCAGACACTGATAGGATCTAAGAGAACTCAGCAGCTGTCCCTTCAACATTTTCAAGAGCGAGAAAGATTAAAGTCAGCACAGTTAGGTCTGCCAAACTGGTTATCCACATACACTTACACACTGAAGGATTCAGAGAAATACCCCCAGTGGGTTCAGCACTAAACCAAAAATATTCATGTGACCAAAAATAGGAAGATCATTTATCAGCATTTAAAAGAATTCATTATTTTACAACAAATGTCAAGAAGATAATCTGGATACAGTTTAGCCGTTATAATAGCTTCAGACAGAGCATTGAACAAATTATTGGAGATATGGCTTTTAGCTGTATTAGCAACTCCATGAACTACTTTAATGAGTGTTTCTGTAAGCTGTATGT
Organism: Pundamilia nyererei; assembly: GCF_000239375.1. NCBI lineage: Eukaryota > Metazoa > Chordata > Actinopteri > Cichliformes > Cichlidae > Pundamilia > Pundamilia nyererei. Next base: position 757,083 of record NW_005187535.1, on the reverse strand, counting down.
TGAACATGATTTGTAGCTAACTAATTGCTTTTTGTTGTATTTTGCTCTTATCAGTACAAATTCTTTAACTTCTGCCAAGGGTATAAAAAACAGGGTTGGGTGTAACTAGTCATTGTTTTAAAATAAAACATATATTTTTGACACTGATTGGGTGTTTCAAAAATAACACGTTATGTCACTACTGCTTTTGTCTTCATGCACACTTGCACTACAGTCAACTAATTTCAGTTCATATGCTTGGTGGAGTATAACAGTGGAGTGTTAGATTTTTCAGTAGAAAAGGAGAAGAGCGTGATGGTGAAATGCAAACTGCATCAAGGACAGATTATACTGCTAACATGAGTCTGGCTCTTTGCAAGCATCTTTACAGACGGCATGCTAACACAAAACTAGCCAAAAATCCTTTACAAAAAGTTTTGATATGGAAATTGAGAAGGAAATCCATAGAGGGAGACGAAGAGAGAAGAGAAGGAAAAAAAATCATGTTTTTAGTTGCATGTAGGCTGTGTGGAGAACAGAAGCCTTTTCATTAGTTTCAAATTTGAAATAAAAATATTGCTGACCTTTTGGCTTCTTTTTGCTGCTACTGTTAAGTTGTCACCACACCAGAAGATCTTTTTCCACATCATTGTGTTCTCGATCACCCTTTGCATGTCTTTTCTCACCACATCCACAAACTTCTTGTTTGTCCTTCCTTTCTTCTTTCTGCATCTTCAGCATCTTTCTTTCAGAATAGATAATACTGCTCCTCCACAAATATCTGAAGCAACTAATTTTTATCCCACTTAATAAGTTGCCAAAGTGTCCAACTAAAGCGGTCTCTCTGAAATGCTCATTGCTAGTCCTGTCAATCCTTGACACTCACAAATCTTAGCATCTTGAACTCGGACCCCTCCAGTAGCTTTATTCCCAATTTAAGTTTAAAGGGCGGACTAAATTTCATGCAATAAATTTTATGCACTTGAGAAGTGTCAACTCCTAATTGGACATCAACCTTATCTCAACACCTAAATCACCAATTTCCTGCTTTATTACCTCATAAAGCATAAATGTATGTGTTGAGCCATTTTACATGCATGCTTTTTTAAATGCATGTGAGCTGTGTAAGAGTGAAATTAGACTGAATACAGTTTTGTAGAACTGAGGAACAAACAAATATTTCCCAGTTCACTGCTCATTCTAGGAATTGTGTGGGTTTCTTCTATGAGCTGCGTGTCATGGATGTCCTATTTGATTTCCATTATTCCGTTCTATTAACAAGTGAACTAAAAGAGACTGACAAGCTGCTATCACCATGTAAAGAAAGTAAACAACAAAACTCAGGCATTGGTCAGTAAACTGAAAAATAAGTAAAAAAGGATAAGTCACCAAACACACTCCTCTCCAGGAGCAAACAATCACCAAACACACAGCTCACTAGCTGCACACCAACAAGGCTCTCTAACACTAGAGCTCAGCTTTCTCTGGCTTTAAGTAGTCAGCTGTAACAAAAAGATGGCACCTAAGGCAGGAGAGCTGGCAGGCCACACCCACACAACAGCAACTTCAGGAGGAGGCCCTGCTAAGGCCGTAACAATGATGGGTTTCTTCTTTTTTGGTTTTTTTGCCATAAAATACAGATACGATGGAATTTATTTTCAGTAAAATAATCATCTGATGTTTTGACCAGAGGCCACATGTGTTGAATTTGGCATAACTGGTTACATAATAACAGATTTTAAAATTTAACTTCAAAGTAGCCTTCTGTAATAAAGGCTTCTGACTTTTTATCATTTACATTTTATACTGACATTATATCTGCTACAATAAAGATTTTATTCAATATAGCGCTGAATTTCAGTTGAGACCAAAAGAACACTCTGATCATTTCAGCCACTCAGCTTTTTACTGCAGACCCATTAACTAGTATTATGAGTTCCCTCCTCTCAGTATTGCCAATTTATGACCCGTCTGTGAAGACATGACAGGACTCTCCTCCTCCTCCTTCTTTCTGGACAAAAGGATAACAAGAAGAGTGCTTTACTTGGCCGTTGAAGTCTAAAGAAGATGGTTCCCAGATGGAAGAGAGCTATAAATCCTTACACTAAATGTGACGCGACAGATCAAAGTCCCCACGTCGCTTTTCTCTAAAACCATGGCACAGGTTGGTAAAAGGTTTCATCTTGATCCCTGTGCTGCATAAAAGCAATTCCATCCTAATCTCTGGAGCTATAATATGATGCACATTACAATATTTTTTATTATATAGATGTGGACATATTCAAGGGAAATGATGTCCACATATTTAACACAAAGTGACAACTTATGTGCGAGTTTACCATTTTATCAAATTATTCGCTAAAATTCACAGAGCATCCTGTGGAGGTTTAAAATTTAATATCCATCTTTAAGCTGATGCTCCATTCAAGCGTTCCCACACTAATGTGCCAGATCATTTTAATAAAAGTCTGTTATAAATCTTGTTATGCTTTCAGCAGAAATAGTATAATGTAAACTATGTGGATGATTTATCTAATGCATCACAGGACAAATGAATACATGCACTTTAACAAGTAATCAATTCAGAAATCCAGCCGTCATGTCAGTATATTCAGGGCTGCATGAAAAGAAAGGGAGATAATGAGAATCCTAACATTTGTCTGAGAGAAAAAAACCCCCATTAAATTTGTATACACTAAAACGGCAGCCACATATAATGTGCTCACTGTGTAGTTGATAGCTTGTGGCTGACATTCCAAGTTGTAACAGAGTTGACTTTGTTGCAACGTATATAAAAGTCTAGTCAGACCATCTCTTACAAAGTGAGAAATATTCATCACATTATTGCAATGATGGAATCCAATGCATCTGTCTTTCAGGTCATAGGTTTGAGTCATCCTTGCCATATATGGAGTGAGTGTACAGCATACATCTTTAATTCATTTTAAAATAAAATCGAATTTATCCATTCCAAAACCTGTTTTGATGTGTGTTTGGGATCACTCTCTTTCCTGAGGACCCAGTTGTGTCTAAAATTCAGCCATCTAGCTGTTGATCTGAGGTGAAGATGAAGAATTTGGAGGTAGTTCTCACTTCTTTAATAGTCCATCAACTTTGAACAACATACCAGCCTCAGAGGATGATGCTACCACTACAATGCTTGAGTGCATGTGCTGGGACAGTGCATGTGCTTTTCTTAGTCTAGCACATCTGACAAGCACATCCAGGTGACATTAAGAAAGTAGCATGAGCTAAGGTAAAAGTTGCGTCTAAATACATGCTGACAGTGATTGCAAATGAAAACATTCATATCAAATTTTGATTTTTTAAACAATTTTTCAGTCATGATCAGATGGTGGAAAAAAGACATCAGTTATTTCATGTCAAAGTAAGTGCTGAGTAATCTTTCATAGTTACATCATATCTAGTGTCTAATCTCTAGATGTACTGTATGCCCTTGGAAATTCCCTGCTGTTTTGTCCACAATGGTCACTCTGTGTATCATCAAAAAAGCTCTGCGTAGAGCCAAAAACAAGCAAGACCTTCATAAAAACACTGTTGACACCTCCAAATGCAAACCCAATCATTTCAATCATCAATAATCATGAAAGGCGTTAAACTTGTAAAACATTGCGAGAACACAAAGAGGAGGGTTTTATTTGAGCGGCGTCACCCAAGTCCAAAGTCTTTGGGTCAAATGAAAAGAATGGATCTAGATGCTGGGGGAAACACAGATGTGCATACTAAGTGTTCTACACGATACCAAATGAGATAAGGAAAAAAATATTTGATTCAGGCTTCTGAAGAAAACTTGACAACATACATCTGACAGCATTTCATGTGCAATGAATATGAGTTTTGAAAAGAATTTCCTGCCTCTCCCTTTGTACTGACAATACAGACACAATTCGGTTGATGTGTCGTAGATGACGCATGTCAAAAGATTTTGTTGTGTTTAGTCTTTAAGACCTTTATCTCTGGTAACGGTACAATTGTCCATTACTGAGCCATGAAAGAATGCACGCATGCACGCACGCACGGATGCACACGTACATGCACACAGAAAATCTTAAGTGTTTTAAGCTGAGCCACCCATAGTGATTTTTCTTCTACAAATCAATGCCAATAAAGACTACAATTACTCGAGGGAGATGAGCAGCTGTGAACAGCCCTAGCGTAGGACTGTTTATATTGATCTGGTGCTCGTCTCTCCTGCGTTTAAGTACTTAATCCTCCTGTGTAAAAAAAAATGTGATCAATAGATATTTGAATAGCCCCACAAAAGCTACAAACTTATATATACTAACTCACATATACGCACAAATCCCAACCTCTTCTCTCACCTTTATGTGCACTTAACACCCATCTTGAAAGATACTGATGGTCTGTTTGAGGTGTAAGGTCACAACAAACTGGGTTTGAAGTGTGTTTGGGGGTTATCCAGCTGGATCATTGTCTACCCACACACATGCACACACTGTGACCTTCGGTGCCGAGCCCATGGTTGAACACCCTACTGAATAGAAGAGCAGATGGTCCAGGGGGGTCTTCAAGGGAAACTGAGAAACTCTGTGTGCCTTTGTGTGT